>NW_020271674.1:172426-250851 GCF_002803265.2 Melanaphis sacchari | reverse complement strand
TAGATCATGTTTTACCTTTAAACTTAATAATAGATCGGTTCACTCTACATTATAAAAGTTAACAACACATTAAGTTTGGTTACGTATAATGAACCGTAACCTAACTATATTAACACATGACGTCCTATGACGCGCCTCTCGGGAGACCAAAATTTACAAACAGAAATTAACTAAATATTAAATGGCAACGCGCCAGTAGGTATATCTATATACATAGATAGATATACCTACTTATGGATTAGCAGTGTTAATAATTTAATTGATTTATCAAAAATGAGAAGTGGAAGAAGAAGAGAGCTAAGCCAGAAGTGCAGATAATATAAAATCTTATAATACCAATCTAAAACCATTATAATATTATATATTCTTCTTGTTTCATCTATACCCTAAAAAATTGTATAAAGCGAGTCTTCAGTGCATTTAAATGTGTGTTTAAAATGTCGGAGAATATTCATGGTGTATAAAATTAAAATGAGATTATTTTTTAATGTAACAACTAACATGATAAAACAACTAATTTTTAAAGTTCTAGATTTCCCAAAAATATATTTGTTGAAAGTTATTTCTTGTTTATTATAAGACGCTAAAATGAATGATTAATCGGTCAAAATGTCAAGCCTATACAGAATAGACAAATAGGTAGGTAGTGTCATTTCATATATGAATCACAAAACTACTGTAGGTACCAATCGATTTGGGTCAAAACGGGTTTTCTGTATTATCTGCAGTTCTCGTGATCGCTGAAGAGAATATTCCTACTACATAATATACATAATTATTATACACATGCACGAGTACGCACGAGTGCACGTTACACTTTGTTTAACCTTTTTATTAATATACAAATAATATTAACTCGAACGACGTTAAAACGTCATACGCAATGTTTGGAATGTTGAAATTAGCAACATCTAACGCTACAGTCGTCAATCACAAGAATAGTAATTAATATTATTGTAAAAAGAATATCAATTAACCATTTGTGAATGTATACATTATAGGTGTGCATAATCAGTATGCACACATCACCGATAGGCGTACAATAACAATAATAGCTGCGACGCATAACAATACGAGTGTAGCAGTGAAAAGAAGGATTAAACGAGGGACACTATATAGTGTCACATACACAATACCTGACTACCTAACCTAACAAAAAAATAATATTATTTTATTTTACGTATTTATATATATTCTGCACATTTTACTATTATCGTACAGTTGTCGAAAATAATGTAGCCGTTATTGCAAAGTATTATTGAAATCCACGCCGCGGACGTCTGAAGCCTCTCACTCTAAGTAAATGTTCATAACATACTCGTACATATTTATTGCGTAAGATATTAAATACCACGGTAAACGCTGCGCTATGACGAGACGTGAACACTATCGATCTAAATGTTTGCAGTCTAAAATGAAATCAGTAATATAATATGTAAACGATAAATAATAATATTACGAATAGTTATACTGCAGAATTTTGTTTACGACCCACTCCACACTACGTATATATCTATATTATTATACGCGTATCGGCATCTCAGTCATATTATCATATTATAATTACGTTATGCAACCGTGTAGGTAGTAAATACCTTTATATACGATAAATGTTATGTACACCTTTATACTCATATAATGCATACGCCGCTGTATTGTATTGTAATTCGTAATGATATAAACGCGCGTGGCGCCTGCAACAGACAGCACTATTTTGGCCGCCAAGATATAGATATTATCGCGGCTTTCGATTTCGCCGCCGCGCGGCAATAAATAAAATATTATAATATTAAATACAATAATATGTTCATGAAATATAAAGACTCCCCGCAACGACGAAAGAACACATAAGTAGCCGGCGTGCTCGAAGCGACAAGTAGGCACCTACTCGTGTACTTCAGCGGCACAGCAGCAGACTTTTCAATATAATATATTATATAATAAGTACATTGAAAACCTCATATTGAAAAAATCGATTTTTGTCCTAGTAATATGTTCAGAGAACTTTATTAACGTATACTATACGTTTATATATTTTACAAATAGCACCGTTGTAAGTGAATCAACGGGTTCTGAAAAGATGTCTCTGTGAGTATATTATAGTCATTATTCTTTGTATATAGGCTTTATGCGCTGGCGCAAAGACATATAACAGTAAAATACAACAATAAATTGCAATGCCCTGCAAAATGTTTTTGTGAAAATTTTGTAACAAAACACCTCGTCAATGGGGGTGTATTGTAACTATTAATCGTCGGGATTATATTATGCCACATATATTATGTCTAGATTTTGAATAAATTTTTATTAGTTGTACGCAATCTGTTGATTTTTTTTTTATTTTCAATAATTAGACATGATTAAGTATTAAGCTAACAATTATTTTATGGTAATATAAGAATATATTAAGAATGTAAAATTTAATAATAAAAAATATTATAACGCTCTTAAAATTCCAAAATTTTTTATTAAAAGTTAAAACCGATTGTCGTTCAGGGGCCATAACTAAAACCTACTCCGTCTAAAACATTATGTTCTACATATTATTGAAAATAAAAATACACTTCAGAATCAGCTCAGCCGTCTTAACGTAAACGATTGCATGCGTAATATATATATATATAATATGTTGTATACACACATAAGACATTAAAACCCCAGTCAGTTACATAATAGGATAATAGTATAATACACATATAATTATGATACGTGTATGTATACTGTATAGTATATACTACAAATAATAAATATTTATAAATAATAGTAATAAATGGTTTACGATTGTATACGTGTCTCGTTTTAACGAGCGTAGTTATTTGTTTTTATTAAATCTTACAACATTAACCTACCACAACACATTTTTTTTTTGCGCGTATCTAAAATTATAATATTAAATGATAAATCCATAATCATAACAATAAAAAAAAACTTATATGATGACGTATAATTTTTACCTGCATATTAAAATAAATTTTCCATTTATTGAAACGCATATATGTATAATTTGTAGGTACTTACGTACCTATATGAGCTGTTTAAAATAGATAGTAATATTATTATATTACTATTCCCATTGTCTTCGTTATCGAATTTAAGAAATCTTTGCGGGAGCTTTATGTGATGTATTATAATGTAGTGTGGTTATAGATACTATATATATATATATATATAATATATTATATATATATACGTATATTACGCTTAATTATATACACTGCTAACTGTTTATAATAAGTTTAGTACCGTAATGGAAGTGTGAATAACCCCTGGATGCTGGTTTGGACGAAAATCGAATTAATAAATTTAAAACTTACAAAAAGAATATTATTAAATCATTAATTTATAAGATTTTAAAATATTTGATACAATAAAGAAAAGTACCTAAATGTCCGTATCGTTTCATCGATAACTGTAGTTGATAATTAATTATTATTACAATATCTTACTATGTTTCACAAGTATATAACTATAGTATAAGACTAAAAATATTCTAACCATACTATCATAATATAGTAATAATTTATAAATGACATACATTTTTTCACAAAGTTCAGTTAGGGTCTGAATGAGAATAATGGTTATAGATTCGCTTTGGTTCGACACAGGTGACAGATCAAGCTAAACAATAACTAGTCCACTATAATAAACATAGGTAGGTACACTATACTGCGATGTACTACAATATTGTACAATACATCCGCAGTCTGCACCCTCGACCATGGTTATCAAACATAGAAAACCGCAACAATATATATTATTATCATATGATTAACGATGAGCTGGCCCTCGGGCAATTTTCTGTATAATAATACATGTACACAGTATTATATACACATCACACATAATACAGACACTGCGACGACACCTATTGTGCCCAGAATTTACAAGCGAAAATAATATAATATACAATGATAGGTATAATACATTTTATGTTATATTTTATTAAATGCAAAACATCATGTGTTATTGGCCAGCGTACAGTCGTTATTATGCGTGCCTAAATTATGACCGTGTACCCGTGTTTCACGTACGTGCACGAAAAATAACATGCGTCTGTACGATATAATAATAATAATAATATGATATATTAAACGACTATTGCTTCAGGCTATCTGACGTGATATTATCTATAGATACCATGTATGGCAACCGTATATAGTGGTCCGTGTATAGACAAATCGACGTCAATAACGGAAAAATAGAATGGGTTTAATGAAACGAATCGATATAAAACCACATTCAACACCCTTAGAAAATATGAGATCTCCATCAACCCACTTAGAATAGCATTCACACGCTCTATTAATTTGTATGTATATATATTTATTTAATAAGAGAAGAGGCCCTTTCTTTTGCTTGCGCTACGGTTTCACTGTCACATTCGAACGTGTATTCAATAACAGAATGTAGAATACGCGATGAGGTGAGAAAAATGCAGTATCTTTAAACGTCTATATAGTGTCTGTTAACCCGGTGCCAAACAATTTAATATCCAAACTCGTACAATATTCTTATTGGAAACACGTGCTATCGAACAAATATAATGCAAACACATAAATTAAAACACAATACACAAAAACTCTATATTACATAATATGGATATGTTATTCAATTTTACTTTATATTCTCAACTGTACTACCTATACTGTCAATCAATTGTGTTACTATTGTCATGGATAAAATAAGATTATATAGACATCAAAGCAATCATCTCTCTCTCTAATTATTTTAATTTGGATTTCACTCACTGCATTGTCTACATTGGACGTACGGTAGCTGGAAACGAGTAGATACAATTAATATTATTTAGCATTTTCTCCTATAAATTTATTATAATGCGCCACTAAGGGAGTTGAATTCAAATTAAAATAATGATCGAAAACGCATTGACGTTACCTATCCATAGTATATATTTAATCTATATGCTATAATATTAATTATATAATCCATGTATACGTGTAAGTTGTAACTCACCCGTATACGAATATTAATAATGTAATGTTACGTTCAATCGCCATTATAGATGCCGCGGACTGATTACTTGTACAACAATAAAAAAATCATATTGAGTTAATTAGGTAATTATTTTATGATTAACCAATGGAAACAAGTTCTTTATCATTATAATTTTTAAGTTTCTACTTTTTTGTACAGTAATATACATTTTTAATTTCGTATTTTTAAGCAGAATATTATTTGACGCATTTTGATCTGTAAAAATAAAATTACAGACTAATATAGTTTATGACTTATAAGTACTTAATGTGTAGATGAGCAGAGTAGTGGACCAACATTTTACTGAGTACTCCTGTACCACTCTAATCCGCCTATCTATAAGTACTTCAAATAATGCATTAACTTCTTCTCCAATTTTTAACTTTTACACATCGAAATGCGCCGAATAATGTCTACCTCCGAATATTAAATTAAAAATGTATATTTTCGTACAAAAATTTAAAAAACTAACTATAAATAGAAAAAAAAATTCAACAACGTTAATAGTTTTTGAAATAATGAATGGCTTACGATAAAAAAAAAAATAATGATTGACCTGCAAATATGAAAATCTTAATAATAAATACAGTCAATCGTTTTTTTGTCAGTCGAACACGTACCTACCTATATATCATCATATAACTGATAATATCGCAGTTTTTACCTAATCATTAATATGTGTAGGTATAATATACTTAATATAGAATTGTATATATTATAACATGGTCTATGAGTATATATATATATATAATAAGAGCGGCAGTATCTGCATGGAGTAGTGTATATATGTATATGTAGAGCAGCAGTCAAACAAGACCCTTTGACTGTTGCAGCGATGTACTGCAGGGCGAGGGATACCGCGAGGAGTTTTATTCCTATACGGGAAAAAATAAAATTATCTACCGAGGGTTCGCGGGCCGGTGGAAAAAAATAAAGCAAAATACCGTCTATACATATATATATATATATATAATAAACAAATTACATAATATTATATATTATGTATTATATTGGGGGTAGAAAGAAAGACAGGTACGTTATATATTACTATATATGTTATAAAACGCTTCTTCTTTTTTTTTTTTTTTTAATGGAAAATAAAATAAAACCCGTATAGCTTACGTATACGCATATGATAATAATATATGCAGTGCGCGCATCACACGTATACAAGTATATACGTAAGATATTATATTATGTAGGTAGTATAGGTACCTTTGTATAACATAAATGTGATACAGCTACTGCGTGTAATATCCATATATGCGTGTAAGACGAACGCCGGGCTGAAAACGAGCCGCTAGTCCCTTGCGGATCATTAGGCTTTCTGCGCAATAATAATAATAGTAATAATAATAATAATAACACGAAATACCTAATACAAGTGGGCATACGTATAATATACTACAATATATACTTGGGAAATGTAGAGCCGGTACCTGACACGCGTTTTTGTTCGGGGCCATCATCGCATATGAACAAACGGGAGGTAGGTCCTATTTGTATAATATATTTTAAACGATAATAATCGATTGTGCGGAACGAACACGCACAATATCATCGCAATACAATTAGTATTCCGCAATAAATATGTATCGCCGTGCGAGCTCAACGCATTGAATTTTTTGCGTTTTATCTTTTTGGATTTCTATATTTTTTATTTAATTTTTTATCGCGTTTTTTATTGCCGACTTACAATTTTTTAATTCGTTACATTGTTGTGCGCGCATAATATATCTGCAGTACGCAGCACAATGCGGTGATAGAGAATTTTGTATGAATATATATATATATATGTATAAATGTGTACAATATAATGGGTACCGGTGCTCCGTTTATTATTTTTTTTTATTTTTTTGATTCGACGACGGGTAGAGGGTAAAAAAAACCCACTTATCGTCTTGTATAGTTCTAATAAAACACTCGACTGCAGCAGGAGTACTTATATATACCTATATAATATAATCAAAGCGCACGAAATCAAACTATATACCTATATATTATATCAGCCGGTGCCAATGGAGCGTCGCCCGCCCGTGTCTGTTAAGTAAAATATATCGTATTATTGCAATTATTATTACTATTATTCGCGTTTGTATTGAATAATGTTCGCTTCGTGCGGTAGTTTATAGGTAATAAAACATATTTTTATTCCAATGCTCCGACCAGAGACAGCGTAAAAATAAATTCAAAACTATAAATAATTATGCGAAATCAACGACGAAAATAGAGGGGCTAAGGGAATTTAGTCTACTGGCCAAATCTATTAGGTTTTGTATTTATTATTTTTTTTAAAAATAACCCATCATTTAAACATAAAAAAAATTTTATAATTTTATTTTCGTGTCTTAAGTTCGCCGATTTCTCGGTGAGTTTTATTAACAACGTTTTCGTGTCAAGACCTGTATCTCTGCCATCCTTTACGCCGATCTCGTTTCAATTTACTATTAAATACCGATTCACATATAAGTTAAGTAAGTTCCGGCTCCAAACTAAAATGGGAAAATCTTTTTTTTTTATTTCTCCTAACATTCAACTATTATAATTTCAACTTCAAAGCCTTAATTGTTAACCGACCTATGATCTTCCTAACTCCAGCCAGTTTCCGGATTATGAATGAGCCATTATTTTTTACCGAATTGGGCATCTCCAAGTTATAGAACTCAATCATAGTCATTCCTGTACGCCAACCATGGTGATGGTATATATAATATTATGACTTTCATCACTTTTAATTTAATAGTCCAGCTATCACTTTCAACGGATTCATATAGACATATAGTACACTGCAAATATTGTTCTTCTTTTTCCAATGAATTCTGTTGTATCGATTATATACTTTGTCTTTTAAAATGCCATTTTAACTAAATCTATATTATATATTTATATTAGTTACATATTTTTCGGTATCGGGTATATTTCAAAATATGTGTGTTGAATTCTTATATATGGTTAGAATGTAATAATTTTAAACAGTATATTATAATAACATACTTTTTTTAAACTTAAATATTTCACTAAAAAAAAAATGTAATATATTATACCTACTATGTATTATAATTTGATATCGGCTAAGAATAATATAGTACCTATAAGTAGTATATCTAATTATTAATTTTTCTGTAGAAACAATTAAATAACAGATTTAAATTATAATATTTTTGTACTAATCTTTATTTTATTGAAAATTAAACAATATATTATTTGTATTGAACTTAAACATAGGTTTCTGAATAGAATAATGTTTCTCCATCAGGTATACCTAGTCGTTTCTCAATCTTTAAATATTTTTATTTTTTTTAGCCTACCTATTATACCATCTATTCATCACATTTTGTTGATGTACGTTAATAGGTCATATTCAATAATAATGTACGAAAAATTCACTAAAAACGGAGTACCTAGCTATCAACGCATATTCGAAACACGTAGTATTACAGCTGTTAGACCAACAACACTGCACATCTTCGGATTTCCTCTAATCGTATTATTCGTTTAAAATTTGAAACGGCTGCGACAGGCATCCCGCCAAAACGCGTGTCAACGATTTTATAATATTTCACATTACCTTGCAAGCAAAAACTGATCGTTTCGTCATCACTATTTTTTTTTTTTTTAAATCTCGATCGAAAATAATTAACTATAATGTCCAAACACCATCCTACCAACACACCGCAATCATGTTTTTTTCAGTACACAAGCAACACACGTATACCTCACATAATAATTCGGGCTACGACGGTGGTCATCTACCGATTCGTTTCGGGACGCTACGTCTCGTAGGTATATGTATTATTGTTGTTGGCGGGTAAGCGCGCACACAAACATCAACACACACACAATATCGTACACACACGAAAATTCATTACTATGACGCGACGGCTTCTGTCGCTGCTGAATGACTGGTCTACCACCCGTGTGTTATAGTGTGTGCGGATTTCCGAGAAATAAATTATTATTTTTACACATATATATATTATTATATACTTAACGCGTATACCTGCGTCAGTATATAATATAATAACGACGACGGGTTTTTGGACTGACAGTGACGGCGGCGGCCTCCCCGGGGAATGCGGCTGCCGCCGCCACCGCGAAGGCGAGAACCACCTTCAACGAAGAGGTGACACGGACACGACGACGTGTGTCGACCGAAAAGATAAAATGAAAAAAATAAAAACACTCGACATTACCATATTATAATATTATTATACGCGCTGTGGACTTGTCGAGCATATATTACACGAAAAACGAAACGCACACCTAGAGCCGCCAATAATATAATATAATATAATAACAATGTGTATGGGTAAATGTAAAACAACATCTCGGGTAGAACGATTGGCGGCGGCAATGTTCTTGGACGTACGTCTACGGATAAAATTTTTTTATCTATTTTCCTCATTTTTCTTATCGAGTCTGTCGGCGTGTTCTTTATCATTTTTTTTATCTATTACGCGCGTAAGCGAACTTTTTGACCGTTGAGTGCTTGCATGAGGCTTTACGACTGTATCTGAGCTGCGAATTTATTTTTTATTGTATTATTGAATTTTATGAGGTTTTATCGCGATTACTATATGTACATCAATCAACACGCGAAGATGAATCAGTGTTTGAATATTATACTACACATTTTTATAATTCAATGCTGCAAATTTAATTAACGAAAAATTTGCCAGTGTAAAAAAAGTTTAGGTATAATAAAAATATGAGATGTAATCTTAATTTTCAAAAAAAAATATAGGGAAAAGGACAGGTATATAATAAAAATAGTACCTAATAATAATTATAATAATTCGATATTTATTCGATGAGTTAAGAATTTAGTGACTGAGTGAGGTAGTTTCCAAAATAAAAATTCTAAAAACATGTAATGTAATATTATAGTACCTATACCTATTTATAAGTTAATTCCAAAAATGTTATTTTTTTTTTTTTATAAGTTAGAAACCACTGATAAAGTCCAAACATTATTTTTAAATACTTATTCAGTAATTTCCCACTTTTCAGTCTCCGCATCAAGTATTCGCTTTTAAGTTTAATTTATACAGACAAAACGCGTGTTCAATTTCAATAAAGTTCCCTACAGACGATATTTGATGGCTTATAACATGTTTTATACTACAAAATGATGACAATTATGTCGTTGGTCAACGAAAATATTCACAGAAGATATTATGTTCGTGTAGTATCTTAATCATTAATCCATAATAGTAAAAAACGAACAAATGTGTATTATAATACCTAACTCGAATTAGAAGACACAATTTTTTCGAATGACCTCGATGAAAATACAAACGTTCGCGGATATAAGATACATGAAATGTATATCGCGATTAGACATCGTGCAGATCCCAATAAATATTCACGTTCACTACCGAGTGCATTGCTAATAGAGACGCGTACTTACAATAACGTTGACAATAATATAATAATATTGTAGGTAATATAATTGTCGCAAAAATCGTGTAGGGGTGCGTGTTTCGGACTTTGGCGACGGCTCGAGATTTCCATCACGCTCGCGTTAACCATATACGTACGCAATAGGTATACCTAAACATTAGATAATCGTCTCGTAAATCTCACAGTTTATTATTATTATTATTATTATTATTATTATTATCGCCACGCTCCGCTCACCGCTCGCCGCTCGCTCGGCGAACGAAGCAATTACGCGTTACTGTCACGAGGTGTACCCATATGTGTGTATGTGTGTGTATGTGTGTGTTTGTGTGTGCGTATAAAATATAATATTATATTATACGACGCGGACACCGGACAAAGACCGCGGACGGGCTCAGCCGCAGCATCGGCAGAAGTGCCCCGCGTACACGAGCACGACAACGATGACTGGAAATGGTGGAACTCGTTTGTGTACCGGCACGTTTACATTCGATTCGATTATTATTTTCGCCGTGAACCCGATGTCGACAGTGCAACCGGTTTCTTAAACGAGATACGACCACGACGGTGAAAACTATATAATATTATTATTATTATTATTATTATTATTATGTATGTTGTATATTATTATTATCATTATTATGGTATATTATAATATAAAACTACAAATTTCATTGCCCCCGCCGACCGGGTACTTGCTACCGGGCACCGCCGCCGCCGCCGCTAAGAAGTTATATTTTAACGCGACCCGCGATAATGACGTGTACCTTACCTTGCCCCTGCGTATACATATTATACGCGCGTACCTAACTGCCGGTTCATCTGCCCGACAGAACGTACTCCTTTGTACGGTTGTAGGTAAGTATATTAGGTATTTTATTACGGCGCGCGAGAGATAATAGCCGGGAACCGTAAAAGTCGTCGTCGTAGTTGTCATCCAATGTTATAATAATAACAATATGGTCTTGAAAATGTTTTACGCTTTTTGCCAGCGGCAGTATACCTATTCGGTGTAAGTGCGGTGTTTAATTTTGAAAACAAAATTACATGCGGTTATTTATTGTTTGTATTGATTTCACACGCGTCCGTGTTTAATAATGTTTTAATTATAGAACTGCAGACTGCATATAGATATAAAAATATCAATTTATATCCCCTTAAAGGTTCTTGTTTTCACAAATAAAAACAATCGATATTAAAAAAGTCATGAACGAGTTTATAATTCTAAAAAAAAAAAAAATGTTTGCAGATAATTACCAATTAATAGTACAAGTTAATGCCAATAATTTGTGATTTTATTATAATACTATTTATATATATATATATATATATATATAATAATTTTTTACTCATTCATCATTCAACCAATTAAATCTACGAACGTTGTGAAAACCCATATACACTTCTACTGCTGTTACTATTTGTTTAATATGCAACACACGCCCCATATCGTCCAATAACAATTTTCGCGATATTTAATGAAGACATTAAAAAGAAGATACACGTACAGCTCATATACTCCAAAACATATTACTGTGAAATTTAAGTCCTTGTAAAATATGACGAATGACACTTTTATTTAAGTGACATCATTTTCTGATCCCTCGCGGATCACGTCGCATAAAAAAACAAGTGAAATGGACCATTAGATTTAGATTTGCTGTTGCTCGTCGTAAACTCTGTCATAGACCACAGTCACATCGCTGCGAGTACTCGGACTTTTCATGTGTATAGTTAACTAAAATATTTTAATAACTTATTTTTATACACCATCGTATAATGAGGGTAGCGAGTCAATCTTACTACAACGTCTATGACAGACTTGATAAATAGTAATATATAAATTATAATATCATGATATGATGATGGTATATTGGTATGTAAATTCATTTTTACGGATTAACTAAAAAACTCGTTATATACATAAATGATATATATATATATATATATATATATATACCATTACCAAACGTTTCGATGTAATCAAGTATGGTATAAATAGTAGCAGTAGTAGTAGTAGGTAAAAGTATACTGAGTAACTAATTAAAAATCGTTTCCTTAATATTCTAATATACACGATTTTGACACCGTGGGTCGTAGTAAAAACGTGTTAAAAACATGTCACAATAATTTTAATTCGGAGTCTGTTCACTCGCCAATGTTTCTTTCGAAAATATTATACTAATATATCCGTTATTCCACTCAGGTCTGAGTAAAACAGTAAAGATATATATTAAGTTCATTACAGCGCCACTCCGTCTACTGTATATAAGTGACCCATGTGTTTACGTGTGTTTCTGCATAATATTAATTTTATTACATTTATGCTTCGAGTTTAAACAACATATATTTAATGTTTCCCGTTACCCAAGTCTAGTGTCATATCAGGAACTGCTCATAGTCTGTCATGGTTTCGGGAACCGATCATACTCTATCATTTTATTTTTATATTTTTTATACTGTTTATTTTCAAAGATCTATAAAACAAACACTTAAATGCAAATCAAAATTTAATAGGCGAGTCTCCGTTTTTCCAACGAAATTATATCACTTGTACGATATACAACTTTATATTACAGTCATTAGTTCATTACTCATTAGTCATTAGCAACCGCAGCGACAAGTCCTTTAGTCGACATACGCGAGTACAAAACACACAATAATGTAAATAACGACCGCAATATTTACGGGTCAAACGACGACGTGCATTATTATTAATACATTATTTTAACGTGTAAAATGTATCGTTGAATTCGCGGGGGCGGTTTGTGAGCTCGTGTTTACGCGCCATCGAATCCGTTCTATGGGCGAAATTCAAGAATTTAATTACAACACCGCCCTCTTGGCTGCAGTCGATCATACACACTCACACCAAGCGCGGTATGCACATGCACAACCACACGAACACATGAACACAGAAGAGCCCGCGACGACGACGACGATAATAACAATAATAAAAATAATAATAAGTATGCTCAATACGCCGCGGCGAACACAATGGTCTCTTGACTGGATTGCGGTACGGGGTCGTATGTGGACGATATATATATATATACATAATGTACATATTATATAGGTGATACATGCGTATAAAAAAAAAAAAGAAATAAAAGGAAGGAAAATATAACCGTGCACAATGCAATATATTATTCGCTCGGCAGACGGGCTGGAACCTTTGGGCAAACAAAAAAAAATTGTGTGCTTAGGCACACACACACACGGCTGTCGTCGTATGTATAGGAAGGTACACTGTACATATAGATATGTACAATATATAATGTAGGGAACCCACGACATATTATTACAACAAAAAGAGGAAAAATTGGAAGAAATGCGCAGGCGGAAAGAGATCGGCAACAATGGGCCTGAGGAAAAAATGTCACATTGTTGCCCCCTCGAATCCCCACAAACTCCAACTCCCCCGCTCCCATCCACCAAACAATCGACTGCACCGTTCACTCTGATGGGAAGGGGGGGAGGTTGCCATGAGGTCATTACACGGTTTGATGGATACGCGTTTTGTCCGCGGCGGCGAAGATTATTTTTATAATATTTTGTATTCCCCCTCATCAGTGGCGGCGGTGGCGACGGGGTTCGAAAGGGCGCGCGCGTGAAACGCTGCTTAAAGACCGAACGAACCGTAAACAGTTTCCATTACTACCTTATGTATTCGCCCTGCAAAAAAAAGTGTGAATGGAATCAATCACTCGGACCAAACATCGAACATTTATATACATGTATAATGTGTATGTAATATTATATTGAATTTCTCATCTGCTGCTCGTCCAGCCGTTATTATACAACGGGCCATAGAATATAATAATAATATATATTGTATGCAAACTCTGCAACACGCATGCATTTAATATATTATAATGTTGTATAGTTGCCGGAATGTATAATAATATATTTGATAATAATTGACTAGAACTATCTGCAGGACCTGGCAAGATACATCAATAAACCAATATTATATATTATGAATAAACTACAACACTTTCGCTCACCATCTTTTTTAGATGACAATAGCTGCAGTGCATAACAACTGCAGTGCTAGAGAATTTCGTATAAATTTAATCATAATAGTTATTAGTTGCATACTGAGGAGTGACAAATTTTGATTCTATTCAGAAAAAGATACAAATATTATAATTGTGAAAGCATAAAAAAAATATTCATAGGTAATTCATCATTATATACGTGTCATGTGTATTTTTTTTTTTTTTTTTTTGGGCGTTTGAGGAGCGAGGGTATCCGTAGTAGACCTGAAGTTTTCCGCATTTTTAAGCACTCGATAGGTTAATAATATATTTGATTGCTACCGCTAGTTTGTGCGGTTCGGCCGAAAATAGATGATATCAAAAGAAAAGCGAAATCGTTAAAATCATTGTTTTTAAAACGCGTATGTAAAATCGAATCCACAATCGGAACATAACATATCCGGACGAACCCGGTATATATAAATATGTTTATGACCGTAATCGATTGAGAACATGTAGGTACACAGTGAGTATTATGACGTCTGGAAAAACAGCTGCAGCGTAATAATTATAGGAAACTATTATAATCTGTGTCCGGTGACACAATGAAAATGAATTCGGCAGTAAATAAATTATCATCCACAATTGTCATTTGTCAAACAGATTAATGTCGAAAGAGAAATCTCGTGGCTTAAGGATGCATCGTGATGGCCACAACATGATATATTATAATATGATTATTTTACCATAACATTAAAGTATATATGGACATGTTATGTTTATATAATTTATATACGTAAATATGTATGTATGTGTTGTGTACAAAATATCTGTGGATGTATGTAAAAATCTAAGTGTTTTTTTTTCACTTTTAAAACAAAGTATATAAGACTACACAATTATTTTATCTAAATAATAATGTATTTAAAAACAAATTTTTCGTGGAGTCAGAGTGTGCGACATGCACAACTGCGATTTTTGTAAACAATTTTTTACCGTGAACGAACTAGTTTTCGTTTCAAAACGATTGACCCAGTTTAAAAGCAAGTTCCAGGTCGGATAAACGTTTTCATTAACCAAGAATTCGGCTGCAGTTACAACGGTTATTATATTATATATATGCACAATGTACACATACATGTTTAAGAGTATTGACTGTTAATACATTTAATATCGAGAGCCACGAATTGATTACATGCATTATTTACATGTACTTGTCTTCACTACGGACGGCCAACGACATATAGGCTATAGCAGGTATTTCAAAAACAGTCTTAAATTTAACGTCGTTTAACATCTAAATTAAACGGCAAAGCTTACGAGATTTTATTTTGTCATATGTGTGTGTGGTGTAAGGTAAATTCTTGATAAATTTACGCATATATGTATAAAACATACATATTATATATTCAATTTTAGAAACCTTACAGTCGATTATAAATCCCGCGTAGGTACTCGACGACTATATACGCGTCATCGATAGTATATATACTATATACTAATTAAATACCACAAGTAACGATCGGCGTTATTCTAAAGTTGACCGTAGATACAAGGCAAATAGTTAGGTGTAATTCGTATGATTCGTTTTATAATCGTTTTCAGATATGACTGCAATATCACGGATTCGCCTCGATAACGCTCAACCCCGCGTGCAAAACCGTAACGTCTTATACAATGCGCGACGGAATATGTTAAACCCGTGCATAACGAGGACATCGGTGTCTTTTCATGAATCGTGCGGTAAATGTTAAGAAAAGCTGTTGAAAACCGATGGACGATAGACTCGCGGTTAACGAGGGGAGCGTCGCAATGACGCACGAAAAAAATAATTTTGAATCTCGCTCGACAACAATAATAATGACAACACAACAGCGATGAGGAACGACGCCGCGCCCGCTATATACGATGACGAATGTATACGTATGAATTATACATGTCCGTAGAACCAAAGCCTATGTATATACACACACGCACACACGACCTAACCGGCCAGTTGATTGCGCGTGTACGACTTACGCAGGCGCGCATGCGCATTATTAGATATACACACACACACACACACACACATATATATATATATATATATATATATATATTAGTATACGGCGGTTACATTATAATATATTATTATTATTATTATTATTATTATCATTATTGTTGTATATTATGTATACCTAATATAATATAATATATAATAATATGATATACACCGCAGCGGCGCAATAATCGAGTCGGCGTGCACACGACAACTCTTCGCGCGGCCCGAGAAGAAGATTCACGACGGTGGCGGCGTAGAACACCGACGGACTCGCCGCCACCGGCCGTCGTAAATCATTTTTGAAGTGTCTGCTACTCAAACATTATTCCGGCGGATGATTAATGAGCCGTGCGGCTACTGTGCGAGCGCGTAATCAGTTTTTAACCCTCGTCACACACACGTGCACACACATATAAAAACGGACATTTTCTTACACAGCACTAATACTTGTACTATAATGTATGATATATATATATATATGCATAGAAGGTGTAATAGCAGCTAATAGTAGTGTAATAGTAGTTATATACCTACATAATATATTAGTCGGTACATAATATTATAAACAGCATATATATCACTATATAAGTATATATGATATGCACACACACGCACACACAGTATGATATGTATTATTTTTCTGTAATATTTACTATATGCATATTATTATATACCTACATTATAATACACACGAGCGGTGGAATGACGACTGAAAAAATAAACTCGCGCGCATAATTTTTCACTATATACAGAGCGAGTCACGTACCTACACGAGAATTTTTTTTCTCAAACGTACGATCTATCTATGGTATAATTATGTTATATTGTATATTATTAAACGATGTACATGTAGGCATAATACAATAATGTTTATAATGTTATTTTCGCGAAAACGCGTAAGACACAATACCACAAATATCTGTATTACGATTAATTTATAATATTGTGTAAAGCCACGTATATAAGTCATCTGTGGCTTATTTACGAGTACACTAACGCAATATTTGTATAACGCGTTCTATAGGTATAACTTGTTTGCTGTCAAAATCTCTTGAAATTTTAATACATTTTATTTTATTTTATTAATGAATATTTAATGATAATACATTATACATAGGTACGTATTATATATACATTTCGTCGCATTGAACAACAAAAATTCTGTAGAGATTCTACTCTCCCTCCTATTACGCATCTGCTATATACGAGTCTGATATATCTACTTAATATATACGAGCTATTTCTTTCATAAATAAATTGATTTAGCATTAGTATTTTAATGGGTATAAAATATTTTTAAGCAATATCCAATTAAAACCAAGTTTTACGTTTCATCAGTTATTATTTCGGTACATACTTCGTAAATATTGGCAGAAAAAATTAAGTTATACATATTTATAATTGGATGTTCACTCGTATAAACTATTTAACATAAAAATAAAAATCATAGTTTCTAGTAAACAAATTAAAAATACCTTTACGTGTCAAAAACTATATAAAATATGTATTTCATGTATAATATTATATAGTTATATAACAACACTACTATATATTCAGTATACTATACTGCAGTATCATCAATATAAATAATACAAATAAACATATAAATATATTATAAAATGCCTGTATACATATAATATACTGACATCGCTTTTTAGCCTGTAAAATAAATTGATTTGTCATTTGAAATGTATACGTATTTTATCTAAGATTTCAATTACTTAAGGTCTCAGCATAATATTTCTTTTGCACTGAGATTCACGAACAATACAGATAAAACGGATTCATGTAAAATCATTATTTTGTAATGTTTGAGTAATTTTGTAATAAAATCATCTATCAAATAAATTATAAAAATAATTTTTTTGAGGATTTGACATATCATTACCAATTGGTCATGTATTTTAACATTATTTTTGACTTAGAATAAAATAAAAAATATATATTTCTTTTCATAAATTTAAATAAATATCAAATTATTTTGTGAAAATAAGTGAACAAATCGATTTTTCATACTCCTGAAAATATTATCCTCAATAATTTTTGTAATAAGTAATTTTACTTTGAAATAACCTAAAAACATAACAAAAATTAATTTGTTATGAAAATGGTAAGTTTTGTCTAAATTATGTGTGGGCCAGAGAAAGAAAAACAGTACGCTTTATCTTCTAAATAAAAATTCATAATTTGTAGCCTTGTAGGTTACCTATGAATATTTTTAATTTTCCTGTATATACAATATGGTTAGACATGCTTTTTTAAAAATAAAATGTCACTGTAGATAAAATGAAAAAAAAACAAAAAATTAAATAATAAAAAAACTTAGTCGATCAGGAAACAATATAACATATTTAAACAATAAACAGACTGATAGATGTCAAAGTTTTTCAATACCACTCAAATGCAACTCTAGAATTAAAGTATACAGGTAAATTAAAATATTTATTTTTAGTCACAGCATTTTACTACTATCGAATATTAAGAACATATAATATTATATAATATAAGTATATTTTATGCCTGACAATCTGAATTGGATTCAATTGATAAATTGTTTTGTCAGAAAATTTGTTTCATTCCACTATAGAACTGTCAAATTTGTCAAACGTGATGAGTAATGACTTTTTAAATAGTACATCAAATATGTGGGGGTATTATTTGAAGGATTTTATGATTGCTCATTAAAATTTTTTTAATTATTCTCCAGATACACCCTGTATACATGTTTAATAATATTTTGTTAGTAGGTACTCGTATTCATTATTATTATTATACGAGTAACAGTTTTACTTTTATTATTTTCCCGGTTTTGTTTTATCACGCACATAAATCCTAGCTCTATTTATTATCACCGTTGATGTGGCGGGTCTCATATAATATTAAATATACTTTAATCCACCGCTGCAGCCTGCAAGGACGACTTTCGGTTTCGTTCTGGTTGGAAGCGGACGGTCATCATTGTATTTACGACCCGACCGACCTTGAGCGCTATCTACTGTCACCCGTATTGGTCTGTGGAGCTTTATTCAGCTTTAAATTCCACCACCGGACAGCGTAAAAGCTCCGTTCTCGATTATTATTGATTATTTTATGTTAAGGATGAGTGTTCCCGACCATCGTAGCTTAAATACGTAAAATCTAAAAGCGGAAAAAATGCTAGTGGATTCAAGTTGCCCCCTCCCTAAGAATTGAGGAAACATAATCGTCGAGTACCCCACATGCTCTATATTATATTTACTTAATATACATTATCGAATTCGATACGCATCGGACATCCAAGCAAATTATTTATCGTTAAGGAAGGTAAATATTTTAAGTCATTTTCTATCATATGCTATAGCTTACCAAACCATCAATTTAATAAAATTAATAAACGAAAATAGTTTAATATTAAATGGAAATAATATAACAAAAAAATTGAATAAATTCTATATATTCTTAAATATATATATATATATTATTATGTGTTTACATAGCTTAATATTTGGACATTTGGATAATAAATTCATCTTTATTTTGTATCTTAACTTTCAATAATTAATTTTGGTTAGTAGATTAGCAGACAAAATCATTGTTCTTCACTAAGCCATTTTAGCAGAGCAAAGTTCAATTAATTTTTTTTAACCCAATTAAGATAAGTCACAAGAATTACTTTAAGTTTTCACTACACGAAACGTATTTTGTTAATAATGCTGAGAGCTCTTGTACGAGATTTTATGTTTAAATTTTCAGTTTTCTACCAGAATTATACCACTTCTCCGATATTCTCACTTACTATGATCGTTGCCTAATAGTTATTAATAATATTTACACGCTATAAATAATATTATGACTTGATAGTATTGTGACCAACACAGCGAAGACATTATCGCTGTGATTAACAGCTTGATACAGCTACTGTATGATGGATCTTAATATTATACTAGTAGTTGGTGGGGTAACACAACTATATTGGCATTGGCCCATCATACAATTTAGTCTATATGAAAATGGGACATATTGTGTCGGGCGATGCCATCTTGGCGCCACCGTCTTAACGATGTCATCTCAACAACTCACAACTACAGGTGAAACCCGTTTGAGCGATGACAGTTGTATATGACACACAAAAATGTAATAAAACTCTTAAATAATTATCAGTTTTTGCCATCCGACGATGATTGGTCAAGATAATCCCGTTAAAAATAGTGATCGTTTAGAGCAAGGTCGATTATCAGATACTGTGAGAGAGTTTAGTGTTATTTATTGGATATATTATATTTTCTGGTTAATAGTTTGAAGAAAACATGAATATAATTCATACATATCGACAGAAGAATAAAAAAAACCAAAACAATCGTACAATTTTGAGTATAATATTTTATGAAAATTAAACTAATAGTATTTAAAAATTATATAATTTTATTAATAGAACAATTCCATGTCTAATGACAAAAGCAATTCTTATTTCTTTAAGTCACTACTCTCTACTAATAACTCGTAAATATATTGTTCTAGTAAATTTAAAACATACAATTACACACTACACAGCCATATTAATTCTATTGCACATTTTATTGAATAACTGCAAAAAATTAGATGTGTGGATGACAGGTAATAATATGGACAAATATATACGTAATTATACCTTTAATATATTACTATATTTATTAAACCATTCTGAAACCCATTGCAAGCTGTCGTCGATCCATTTTAATCAAATAATGAATAATGTATTATACTACTCTATATACATACAATACTTTTGAATATATATATATATTTACTTTAACACACAATATTATAGTGTATATAATTTATATAGGATACAATATCGTTTGTTCACCAATTTAGGGAACATTGAATTTCGAGGCCGGATTAAATTGGAATAAATCGAATTTTTTTATAAGCCAATGGTATATAAATACATATTTGTAAATAAATTTCAAAATTTTTATCATTTCGGTATGCGCATGCGCAAACAAATATTATTTTTTTTTTTTTTTTTTTTTAATAGCAACACCTATTTTGAACTTCATATTCGGATAGGCCTAATTTTTTTAAAGTAATTTTGATGTATCAACTATGGTTCTAATTAAAAATTGGCTGAATAAAAGCCATTTATTTTTTAATAAATAAATACATTTTTATGGTTAATTTAAGTGCATAAAATCATTTATAATTATTTATTATTAATTAATTTTTGAATGTTTTTATGTATTTTTTTAATTTTTTTTTTATACGTGTTATAAGACTTATTCAATGACCAGCAAGATCTCCAGATATTACTTCATTTGATTTTTTTTATGAGGAATTTAAAAACGATAGATTACAAAGATCCACCAGACAGTCTTGCAGATTTAAAAAACAAAATTGTGGTTGCGTGTATTGTATAATAACATAACTGAAAGTCTAATAATGTCAGCAACTAATAAAGGATGTCTAAAACGAGTTCAATTATGCATAGAAAATAATGGAGGAAACTTTGAGCAATTTATTTAATAAATTATATAATTATAAAATAACTGTTATAAATAATATTTAATAAATAAATGTACGATATGTATACCCATATTATGTAAATCTTATTTATAACACGTATATATATAAAAAAAAATACGTAAACATTCAAAAATTAACCAATAATAAATAATTATAAATAATTGTATGCATTTAAATTAATCATAAAAATGTATTTATTTATTAAAAAGGAAATGTCTTTTATTCAGTCAATTTTTAATTTAGAACCATTGTTGATACATGAAAATTATTTAAAAAATTAGGTCTATTCGAATATGGAGTTCAAAATAGATGTTGCTATTAAAAAAAAATCATGTTTTTATCGTGCATGCGCATAAAGAAATGATAAACATTTCAAAATTTATCTAAAAATGTGTATTTATACATCACTAGCTTGCAAAAAAAAAAAAAAATCGATTTATTCCAATTTAATCCGGCCGCGAAATTCAATGTTCCCTAAATTGATGAATTCATGGTATATAAGTACTGATTTCTCCCGTTTTCTCTGAATAAGTTTAGCAGCATATTTTAAAGTATTTATTTTTTTCTAGTAATTTAAACTGCATGTTTCGAATATATTTAGTGCAACAAGTACCCAAGTCTCAAATACTCTAACAATCGTAGGTATTATATTATGTATAAAAACAAAACTAAACAACGGCAGACGGTCAAAACTTTAGCCTTCAAGCTACGCCTACGATTAGAATGAAATTGCGTTTTCCTGGATCGATCACGATGGATAAAAAAAAACAAAAAACAACAACAATAACATTAGAAAAATAAATAAACAATAGCATTGGAAGTCCTGAAAACGCGCGACAATAACAATACGCGTCGTATTGCAGAATATAATAATATAATATACATTACGATTGTATAATATAATAATAATAATAATAATATATACTTAGCCCGCGGATCACACACACACTCATCTGTCGCTGGATGCTAATTGAAACGTTATCGTCGATGTTCGGGCGGCACGCGCGCGACCGTCACCGAACGTCTGTCGAAATACGATAGCCATTGCATCGGGGTAACACACTCACACAAACTTACCCACCCACACACACACACACACTCAGACACTCAAACATATATCGTGCTAAGTTTAGATAGGCGTTGGCGGCGAATTCGGTCCCCTCGACACGACGACGACATAATACAATAATGTATAGACACATACACTCACACACACCTATCTGTCGTACGCGGCTAATAATAGCGTTGTGTGCGAGTGGTGGATGTTGAATGGGAAGCTGTAAATGAATTTTTTTCTTCTCTCTTTTTTTTTTTTTTTTTGTTAGCGAATAATCACCGCCGCTGTGCGACCGACCCTGTCGACAAAGGCCAAAAGGGATGAGCGCCCTCCGCAGAACTATACATAATAAATATATATATAATATGTGTATATGAAATGCCCGCACGCGGTAATGGACGTAAAACCCGCGAGCGACGTCGCCGTGGGTAGGCCGAAAACTGTCTACTTTTATATATATATATATATGTGTGTGTATGTATACGCGCCGCGACGATACAAACAATCTCGATGTTGTGTTGTGGCGTTTTCTCGAGGGAAATGTGATTTCAGAGCATTGCAGTTTTTTTTTGAAAATCTGTTACGTTTCGTTGACGACAATATAATGACGATAGATATTATATTGTTATTCAATGACTGCAACTTACAAGGGACGATGTTAATAGTGTATATTGTGTAGTAATAATAATAATAATCGTTTGGATTAATTACTTACTAATTAGAAAGAGTGATTGAATTTCTTGTTTTTACAAATAGCTAGCTATATTATTGTTTTATTTCCCACAATAACTGCACCCACTTAGAATTATAATAAATTGAACAAGGTGACTCTTTAGACATTACTTGTTATCACGTAAAGTATTTAGGTATTATAAAAGAAAAATATTTTTTTTTACTACATTTTAAGTCATAAAAACGGCATTTCAGTAAAAAATAATTATATTTTTAATATTTATTTTATCATTATTATTTTTAAAGATTTTCGCTTTATTTTGAAGTACATCGAATTATATTTTTATTTCAAATTTCGAAATAAAATATTTTTCAAAGAATCCGAATATCTGGCAAAAATCAAATTTCTAGCGATTACTATTAGGTAAGTACTTATAGGGTATAGTCGGTATAAAAAACCAATATAATTAATACTTATTCAATTGTATGATAAGCGGAGTGTTTTGTTTTTAGACATTTAAAACTATGTAAAAAAAAAAAAATTAATACTTTTTAAGATCATACAAATATACATAATACTATACCTAATATTAAATACGATGTTACTGATGTTATATCATTTTGTTTTACCGTACAATAACGGATTAACATAGATTATGTTTGACAACAAATAATAGTATTTAAGTCAACAATTTCGTGAAAGAGGATTTTTTTTAATGCTATTAAAATTGTTAATAAATACTGAGTTTATATTATTATACTCTTATTTGAAAAAGAGTGAGCAATAACAAATATAAATACTGTTAACTTACTATTTACTTATGTTAAAATATGTATAAATATATACGTATACTATATGCTAATTGCGGCCTAATTATTTATTATTAATTAATTTTTGAATGTTTTTATGTATTTTTTAAATTTTTTTTTTATACGTGTTATAAGACTTATTCAATGACCAGCAAGATCTCCAGATATTACTTCATTTGATTTTTTTTATGAGGAATTTAAAAACGATAGATTACAAAGATCCACCAGACAGTCTTGCAGATTTAAAAAACAAAATTGTGGTTGCGTGTATTGTATAATAACATAACTGAAAGTCTAATAATGTCAGCAACTAATAAAGGATGTCTAAAACGAGTTCAATTATGCATAGAAAATAATGGAGGAAACTTTGAGCAATTTATTTAATAAATTATATAATTATAAAATAACTGTTATAAATAATATTTAATAAATAAATATACGATATGTATACCCATATTATGTAAATCTTATTTATAACACGTATATATATAAATAAAATACGTAAACATTCAAAAATTAACCAATAATAAATAATTATAAATAATTGTATGCATTTAAATTAATCATAAAAATGTATTTATTTATTAAAAAGGAAATGTCTTTTATTCAGTCAATTTTTAATTTAGAACCATTGTTGATACATGAAAATTATTTAAAAAATTAGGTCTATTCGAATATGGAGTTCAAAATAGATGTTGCTATTAAAAAAAAATCATGTTTTTATCGTGCATGCGCATAAAGAAATGATAAACATTTCAAAATTTATCTAAAAATGTGTATTTATACATCACTAGCTTGCAAAAAAAAAAAAAAATCGATTTATTCCAATTTAATCCGGCCGCGAAATTCAATGTTCCCTAAATTGATGAATTCATGGTATATAAGTACTGATTTCTCCCGTTTTCTCTGAATAAGTTTAGCAGCATATTTTAAAGTATTTATTTTTTTTCTAGTAATTTAAACTGCATGTTTCGAATATATTTAGTGCAACAAGTACCCAAGTCTCAAATACTCTAACAATCGTAGGTATTATATTATGTATAAAAACAAAACTAAACAACGGCAGACGGTCAAAACTTTAGCCTTCAAGCTACGCCTACGATTAGAATGAAATTGCGTTTTCCTGGATCGATCACGATGGATAAAAAAAAACAAAAAACAACAACAATAACATTAGAAAAATAAATAAACAATAGCATTGGAAGTCCTGAAAACGCGCGACAATAACAATACGCGTCGTATTGCAGAATATAATAATATAATATACATTACGATTGTATAATATAATAATAATAATAATAATATATACTTAGCCCGCGGATCACACACACACTCATCTGTCGCTGGATGCTAATTGAAACGTTATCGTCGATGTTCGGGCGGCACGCGCGCGACCGTCACCGAACGTCTGTCGAAATACGATAGCCATTGCATCGGGGTAACACACTCACACAAACTTACCCACCCACACACACACACACTCAGACACTCAAACATATATCGTGCTAAGTTTAGATAGGCGTTGGCGGCGAATTCGGTCCCCTCGACACGACGACGACATAATACAATAATGTATAGACACATATACTCACACACACCTATCTGTCGTACGCGGCTAATAATAGCGTTGTGTGCGAGTGGTGGATGTTGAATGGGAAGCTGTAAATGAATTTTTTTCTTCTCTCTTTTTTTTTTTTTTTTTGTTAGCGAATAATCACCGCCGCTGTGCGACCGACCCTGTCGACAAAGGCCAAAAGGGATGAGCGCCCTCCGCAGAACTATACATAATAAATATATATATAATATGTGTATATGAAATGCCCGCACGCGGTAATGGACGTAAAACCCGCGAGCGACGTCGCCGTGGGTAGGCCGAAAACTGTCTACTTTTATATATATATATATATGTGTGTGTATGTATACGCGCCGCGACGATACAAACAATCTCGATGTTGTGTTGTGGCGTTTTCTCGAGGGAAATGTGATTTCAGAGCATTGCAGTTTTTTTTGAAAATCTGTTACGTTTCGTTGACGACAATATAATGACGATAGATATTATATTGTTATTCAATGACTGCAACTTACAAGGGACGATGTTAATAGTGTATATTGTGTAGTAATAATAATAATAATCGTTTGGATTAATTACTTACTAATTAGAAAGAGTGATTGAATTTCTTGTTTTTACAAATAGCTAGCTATATTATTGTTTTATTTCCCACAATAACTGCACCCACTTAGAATTATAATAAATTGAACAAGGTGACTCTTTAGACATTACTTGTTATCACGTAAAGTATTTAGGTATTATAAAAGAAAAATATTTTTTTTTACTACATTTTAAGTCATAAAAACGGCATTTCAGTAAAAAATAATTATATTTTTAATATTTATTTTATCATTATTATTTTTAAAGATTTTCGCTTTATTTTGAAGTACATCGAATTATATTTTTATTTCAAATTTCGAAATAAAATATTTTTCAAAGAATCCGAATATCTGGCAAAAATCAAATTTCTAGCGATTACTATTAGGTAAGTACTTATAGGGTATAGTCGGTATAAAAAACCAATATAATTAATACTTATTCAATTGTATGATAAGCGGAGTGTTTTGTTTTTAGACATTTAAAACTATGTAAAAAAAAAAATTAATACTTTTTAAGATCATACAAATATACATAATACTATACCTAATATTAAATACGATGTTACTGATGTTATATCATTTTGTTTTACCGTACAATAACGGATTAACATAGATTATGTTTGACAACAAATAATAGTATTTAAGTCAACAATTTCGTGAAAGAGGATTTTTTTTAATGCTATTAAAATTGTTAATAAATACTGAGTTTATATTATTATACTCTTATTTGAAAAAGAGTGAGCAATAACAAATATAAATACTGTTAACTTACTATTTACTTATGTTAAAATATGTATAAATATATACGTATACTATATGCTAATTTCTAATAAATGCTTTAATCACGCTAAAAACCCTCAAAAATGATTTTGTGTTTTCCGTTCAATGTTATGAAGCGAATGTTTATTTTTCGTTGAAAATTAACAATGATTTTTTGATCACATTTTAAACATGGTCGTCATATACCTACATATAACTTATATACTACAGGTGTACAGCGACATTAACAATAGTTATCCTACGACATCGATAGACAGATGATAAAACATGTCAATTTTACATAGTATTGTAATATTATTGTAAGATATACACAGACATATTTCGTATTCCATATGTATATAAATATATTATACTTAAAAAACCGCTTATTACAGCATTTTATTTTTCATCGATGAGAATTGAGAACTATAACAAGAATTGCACTGCTGATTATTTTGTGTGCACCCGTATATTGATATTAATAATTATTATAAGACGCTTGGTTTAAATAACTTGAACAAATGCGACTGCAGTTAAGAACAAGCAACACGCTATCTAAATACACCTAATCAGAGAGTGCACTGATACGTACAAGTAACACAAGATTTTAATCAACCAATAAAATATTTTCACTACGTATGTATTAAGTAATTCAAACGACCAAACCCAATAATACCTTAATATTTACAAATATTTACTATTTTGTTTTTTGATAAACAAATGAAGTTCTAAAATACGTAGAAGTTGTGTGTTTGATCAGTTTTAAATGTTAAAGTATCATCATAGAACAATATAGGTAATCTTATTTTTTTCATAACTCCTCCTTCAAAAAAAAAAGTCATGAATATGACCCTATAAAAAATTATTGTTAATAACATTATTACTGAAAAAATTACCTGATTCAGTAATATTTTAACATAAGTATTTCACAAACTAAAGAATTTCATATATAACACCTAGCCTATACTTATAGCTTACTATAAGTTAGCTAATATATAAAAAATCATAATATTTTGTACAATACACATGCATTTTTTCGCATCGTGATCAGTGCGGATATTCACTTCAAAGTTCAAAGTCAATAATTATAATATTCATGAAGACTGTGTGAGGAAAATGTAATTGCGCGAAGCTGTTCCAATGCATCATTTTGAGTTAAATAAATTTATATACATTAAATAACCTTCTAAAGCTCCTTTGAATATTTTGAATAACCTATTCTAACAATTTCAACTCTCCATTATTCAATAATTATTATAGAGGTAATTATAAATTATGAAGCTTCTTCATAACAAAACATCAAAGCGAAATATCTACATAATACAAACTTCATAGACCACAATAATAGTTTACATTTAATAATAATTAATTAAAACAAAAAGTTAGTATATAAAATCAGTATTTATTAAACTTTTCTATCAATATTTTAATATCGTTTCACCTGCCACGACGTTATATAATAATATATGATACGTAGTCAAATCTAAACAATATTAAAACAGTAATAGTTATAACGTGTACTGTATTCTTACGCGTTTGTAAATTTTTAATTATCATATCATTATTTTACAAACTAAAAATTACATTCGCAATAATCTTAAAACTTGTCGAAACATTATTGTTGACACGGTCTATAGTTTTTAGAATCTAAGGTACGTGTGAAATAATTGGTTTTATATTAGTTATTTTTTTATTTATTTTTGACTATATATGGCAATAAAATTATAATTGCACAGGAAAAATATAGCTGTAAAAACAATATTCAATTTTTTCAAGAGTTGAATTTTCCATGAATTATTTTTACACTAATTTATGTTCTACGTAATACAAGAATACAACTGTTGTAGTGCAGTAATGTATATTATACATTATCTATTTTTTATTTTACTCGTTATGGTACATGCGTCACCGAATATAATATTACATAAAACATTGTGAGTATTATTTTCACCCACGTTATCATAGGTTTTCAGTATAACTATAATAAAAATTAAAAATTTATTGGGTTTTTCGAATCCAATTATCACGCATATTACAATAATATGTTGTCAATACTTGATCCGCTTGCATTTTAATCTCTTCGAGTATACTTCAATATGAATAATATAATAAACGTTATTCTACAAATTTCCATAAGCACTATTATTTTATGCATTCATAAATTGTACAAAATAATATAATAAATATAGACCAAAATATTAACAAAATATTGCACTTTTTTTCAATCGTGGTCGAAATATTTTGAAGTACGTATTAAAATACTTTAATTACAGCAATACGTATAACACATTGCAGCTTTAGCAATTTTTTTAGACTTATTTTTAAAAACAAAATCGCATTTATACTATAATATTTGTTATACACACTTTTAAAGCTTTATTACGAGTATCATTAGTACATATAGACCATATAGTATTAAATAAATTTGATAGCAAAAAATGTTAGTCACATTTGATATACCGGTGAAATTCTGTCAAACTGTTTTTTAACCGTTACAAATCCAGAAAGTACACAGTTTAGCTTATTTAGTTCCGATATTCAAAACCATAGTTAGTCACTGAATGACTTATTGATTAAGTGATACAATCATTTTAAACCATGATCACTAGTAATGTTTACCGCGGTTTAACAATTTTCAGTCGCCAAGGAATTTCAACCATACAAGCTGAAGCGTTGACAACTTAGAGGTTTATTTTATATATTTTAACGTTTTCCATGTTTACTATTTTTATTAAAAAATACTGTTGTACACTGCAGAATATATGGTAGCCTGGATCGGCTACCGTTTCGATGCGATCGCTAGCAAGTCTATCACTGCACGTATATTACTATTATACATCACAAGTACGTATATAACACGACACCGCCGCGTGGGCGTATTATTTATACGAAATAATAGTAGCAGTCTGGGACAACGGCGGCGGTGGTGGCGAAGTGAAATTCACGGTTTTCTCGCGAGACGTGAACATAATATTTCATGTGTGAGTGTGTTCTCATTTATATACATACACTTTTATAAACCCGAAACCTCGGCGCTGAGATAATAAGTACGTATAGACGCGATAACGTCGACAAAACCTGTCGCCGTCGGAATGCAACATTGTAATAATTATTGTTATTACTATATAATATTATGTTATTACATTATCATCGTCGTCGTCATCGTCTTCGTCGGACACATACGATACGATAATATAATAATAATATTATTTACACATATATTTATATAAACGCCGAGGGCGGCAACGGAATACATAATAATAACGATGTCTTCAATACGGGTAGTTTTTTTTTCTTTACTTTTTCATCGAGTAACCGGACACGCTGCGTAGTACCTATATATATATATAATATTATATTATATTATATGGCCAACGAAAGTGTCGAACACGACACATAACACATACAACGCCTTACGCATTGTGTTTTAGTATACATAGCGTCTGTGTGAGTGTGCGTGTATTCGTTTAGGTAGCTTGCCCAAGAACAAGAGGGTGGTTTTTCACGGTACAAAACGCATTATATTGACGGACGGCAGAGAGATCCTCGTTCGAGATATTGGATGATCGGTCGCGCGCGCGCGCTCGCTGTACAGTACAGTATTATACAGGTACACAAAAATCTGACACTGCGACTACACGTACCTAGTATTAGTAGTATATTTAATATAATATTATGTATATATATATACACCCGTAGGTATGCGGTATACACACGAAATGTCGTCGTACAAGCGCACAGGAAAAAAAAAAAAACAAAATTAAGGTGTACGGTAAACACCACTATACGGAGAACTCGTAATGGGACGACATTCTCCGGGCGGCGGGTATATATGTTATATATTATTATATTATACCTATATAATATGTACGACCGCCGTCACACAATCTTGATTAATATTATTGTGTTATTTATTTTTTTTTTCGTTTTTTATACGACGGGTTTCTACTACTACTACTACTACTACTACTACTACTGCTGCTACTACTATTACTACTACTATTACGACGACGGCTACCGTATTCCGCCGCCGCCGTCTGAAAACCCTCCACCGCCTCCGACGACACTGTATTAAATAATATATTATTGTTATTAACGGATTCGGTTAACCTGCACTTGAATAGTATTCGGTGTTATATTATATGTATATATATATATATAATATTGATGTACACTGCAGTTGCCGCAACTAAGATTTTTCGACCTCAGGACAACAGCTGAGATTACAATATTTTCAAATGAATCAAGTCAGCGTTATAATAAGCCTATAAACCTTGATAAATTGTGTCACTATAAATTTACCAGCACCTATTGTACATAATTATTTCTCCCTATTACCTGTTCATACCCCCACCATCACCACTACATGTTGTTACAATACTCATTGTGATATCAATGTTACTAACTTATCTGATTAATTTGTTTTTGTAAGGGGAGAAAGTATATCGTCATCTCCACCCCATCATAGATGTGTCAATAGATTCTAGAACTATTTCAAATTTTTACAGAACTAAAAAATTAATAAATGTAAATTTTTGGAATATCTCTTAAATTAGTTTATCAATTTTTTTTTCTCGAATATAACTCTAAAAATTAGTTTTGATTTAATTTAAATTTCCAAAATGGTATAATAACTCTATATAAACTCTTAAACACTATATCTACCGTGGTGTTCACTTATGGCTACCTACTAAAGATCATGTAGGTAGGTAAGTACATCGTATTAGGTATAAAATACAAAGTATCGAATACAATCAAGTATCTTTTCTTTCAATTACTCTAAACATATTACTATAACTATAAAATAATATATCTTACGCATAAAACTATGTTGATATTATGTTATTATTTTGTATTACACAAAAGTATCGTGTAACTTTGTAAGTATAGTTTAAGTATACTTATAACTAGTTATAACCTCGATTCTCGTGTTTCAGTGACCTGCGTGATACGCTTACCAAACTTTTATATTTCGCCAAATATTATCTGATCGGTTTGTGATCCTTAATACTTTATACCATTCAACAATCTATAACTATAATGCTCAAAAAATAGTTTTATAATTTGTATACATTTTATACACATACGTGGTTATAACTGAAAAATTATATTGTATTACTGTTTACGATGTTTTAACATATTTACAGTAGACGATTGTATCATGCTAGTATTAAATTTATTATCATTATATAGTTATATCATCAACACCCCATCACTACTTAAACCTCTTTTAAAATCTATAAAAACTTGAAAACCACCCCAACTGACAGATATTACCAAATTTTTACGGTCATCTAAATGGATGAAGATGCGATTCGTCGATTAATAGTAATGATATACAATTTTAAACACATTATATAAATGTATATCATATATATGCTCACAATTATTTATAGATGTTAGTAAATTATTAAATTTATTTAATTATTTATTTTTTAATATTTATTTATTTATTTATATATATTATTAAATTTATTTTAAATATACAATAAAACGTCGTAAATTCTCTTATTTGATTAGCTAATTTGTAAAGGTTAAATCAGGAAATACACACAGGATAATCATTGAAGTATAGTCAATCATTATTTCGAAAAATTTTAACCATTTAAAAAATGGTAAAAATAAATTAGCAAAATATTTTATTTTGCTTTAAAATATAAAAATCAAAAAGTTCCAAAAATCGATAAAACCATAACAATTTGTAAATTATTTCGTAGTAAAATATTATAAAATTTTCAATTTTAATAGTTAAAATTGAATATTGAATACAAGATTCCTCATAAATTTTTCTTACATAAAGCTAAATAAATAAATACATGCACACGTTTTTTTAAATTAAAATTTTATGAATCTAGATATTTAAACAAAAATAATGATTTTACATTTATTATTTTGTAATTTAAAAAAATATTATTCGTAGAGATTTGAAGGTTTTTTGTCACTACAAATATTATTATAATTATATCTACTATAGAGAAATAAAAAAAAAAATAGAAAAATAAATTACTTAGATATAGCAATTTAAATATATAAGTATCTAATAAAATATCCTAAAAATATAAACTGACAGACTGACCACTTAGAATCGTTTTTCGTATGCAATGATTTTTAATTTAATTCAAATTTAACACCATTACCATATTACCCATTAAAATAACAAGATATACCCCACACTAACTACAAGCAGAGTGACAAGGCCAGTTTTTTAATTTACAATATTGTTGTTTTGCATATATTTATTTATACATTTTACTAACATTTTTATGTTTTCGTATTTATTAGTTTACTTTTTTTGAATTTTAAAAGAATATATAATAAGTTCAATAGATATTAAAGCATGGTATTCATTGTATATTATTTAAAATACATTATTATGTATATTTTTTCGAAAAATATGTATAAAATATATCGTTAAAGATTTTTTAAATTTTTCATTGCCCAGAAATTAGACACAGTTAATTTTAAAATCAAACCAAACAGTACATAATAAAATACAATATAAGACTGAATAGCAGTAACTAAGTGTCGCGTTTTACTCAAAATAAATGTAAACGTTTCTGTGAATATGGCTTAAAATGTATAGGTTTTAAGAAGGATACAATAGGTACTAGTGAATTATTGTGAGAGCAACAAAAGTTAAATACATTCGCCGGGTGTTCCATTGTTATTAGTATAATTTAGTAAAATAACTGTACCAGTGTAGGTACGCTGCACACACACAAACACACACATAAAAAAAAAAACAATAAAAAGATCAAAAATTTCAAATTGCTGTGTTTATTGAAAATCTATGATGACGATTAGATGATAGCAGATTTATGAAGCTATAAAATAGTCGGTAGAGCTGAGTCTTACGTTGTGTTTCAATCTAAATTTATGGAATCAATCACATAAAGTTTCCATCAATATAATTAGCGCGCCCAAACAGCAGTAATAAATAGCATATATGACGTTAAAATGTCGAGCTGTATGCTTAATTGCTCAAGGTATAGTTAGAGAAGTATTTATTAAATATTGTAGTACATGCCGGCTGCCGAGGGTGCGGTCAAACGCTGTGAGACACTCTGTACCCTGCTTGTATGTATACAATATCGTATATTATATTCAGTCGCACACACATGCACATACACACGCGCTGCGCTTTGCGCGCGCATTGTGGTTCAGTCGACGTTATCGCACTCGTTCAATTGATGCGACGAGCTGTGTGCCGGGAGCTGAGTACGTGACCTAATTGAAACGTCGAGGATTTTGTCCCTGCCGCCCCCCCCCTTCCGCGCCTCGTTTCCGTCGATCTTTACATCACACGCTGCACGCGGACCCATTATCACGCAGCCTCCTCTATCATACACGTCTAAATCGTATACACAACGTGGTAGTGTGAAACTATATATATATATATATATATATATATATAAAATAATATGTGTATCCGCGTCCGAATAGAGTAGTTCGACGACGCGTCGAGAACAGCAAATATAATGTTAATAATTTATATTTATTAGAAACACGAGTGGATACAATATTTATTGTGTACCTATATATACTTAATGGTGTTACGGGATGCGGTCCATACGAAGGCAATTAGCCCGTCGCGGAAGGATTATGACGGCGGAAATCGCGCGGACGTTTTTTAAAAATCGCCACACACGCTGATAATTACGACCGAAGCGTACCGCGTGCCTATTATTACGCGTTATGTACAGCAAACAACAATATTGTTGTCATTGTTGTTGATCATTATTCGGTTTATAATCGAGCAGAATCGGCAACGACGATAGCATTTCGTAGGGGATGAAGCGAGGCTGCGAGGCGGAGAGATGATGACGGTTGTCCATCATAAGCCGAAAAATCATTATACGGTCCCAACGCGTATGTTTTGTCTAACCACGTGTATTATCGTTAATATGTATGCGTAAATAAATAATATGTTTATAGTCTTCCTAAAAATTATTTAAATAAACTCGTCAATGTATGAATCACATCGTTTTACTATATAGCCAGCATAACGGTTAATTCATAGCGGTGGGTCTAATACCGTATCCGCCATGATGAGACACTTGTACATAACCAATGATAAATAATTAATCTGGTATTATGTTATAAGTCCGCATGATGATGTTTTAACTAAAAAGTAATATTACAACATGGTTAAATTTAACGTTGAAAATGTTTTCTGCGAATCATGCGAGAAAAAACAAAAAAGCCAAGTACCCACAGTTTTTCAACATAAGTCATCCAAATAGTAACTTTATAACATTCGAAAATTTTTAAAAGTTTTTTTTTATTTTTTTATTAATATCATATTTTATTAGCAAAATTATTATAATAAGCGCTTAAAAAAAAAAAACTAGAAAAACAAAATATATTGTATTTTAATAAAACAATACAAATTTAGAAACAAAATGTTACTCTTTTTTATGACTTTTTTGGATTTATTTTAGAAGATAAATTTATGGTGGTTATTCAATTTATTTTTTCCTTTGTGATTCTTGTATAATTATATCTATAATATTACATATTCTTTAAGGTAAACTTCTGTTAAAGTTGGTCCACGGTAATCTTTAATTATTTTCAAAAAGCTTACCATACATGCATTATACACTAGTCAAAATTATTTTACCAATTACGGAACAATAAGAAAATATAATAGATCCAGGTAAATTAATATTATATTTTAAATTTTATAAAAATAACCGAATTTTTAAATGTATTAGATACAAATAAAAGAAAATGTGAAACATATTTTACTTTCCAGGAAGTTGACAATAAAAATACAAAATTTATAAATTTTTAATTCATGAAGAAATACAAACTGAATAACATAAATCAAGTTATTGCTTAAAGAAATAACCCCAAAAAATTATGATAATTTCAAATAATAACTTTAGTCCACTAAAAGTTAGTACTATAAATTTAAAGTATCAATACCTGATTTAGATCGAGCACGAGGATCACCAATAAACCTATTAATAGTTATTACCAAGGTCGGAGATGATTTGTATAAATAAGGTACTTAAAAATTAAAATTACATTTTTAAATTTATTTATTTGTATTAATAAATACTTGACTTCTATAACTTTTATTAGATACAGAGAATAGCATTCTTAAACATTGGTATAAGTATATTCGATTGTAGATCAATCCTTATAAAACAATTTTTCATTGATTTGGAAATTGGTGAATAATGAAAAGGGAATAACGCTGAAAGAAACTACAGGTTTTAGTAATGTCACTGGGTCACAAGATATAACAAAAGGTGCGGTTTCAAATTAAAGTGTAGAACAAACAAATGTATTTTTCTATCAGCGGGAATGTTATGTGATTCAAAATGTTACAACTGCAATACAGCATGCCTTGCGAAAATAATTAAATAAGTAATAAATTATAAATATAATAATAAGACAAAATTATAACTGTAATTAATGAAATTAATGTGTATTTTAAGTCACTTACGTAATTGATCAACAGTCACTGGTTAATAACGTTATAAAAAAAAAATAATATTTGGTCATTAATGTGAAATTGTTTTATTTTGTTTTATATTAACGAAAACAATAAATGATTATCTTGGAAACTGATGTTGTTGTCCGGTAGTTTACGAAAATAACCTAGCAATTTGGCTACGAACGTTAATGACTGGTTAGTGACGTCAATTTACAATTTTTGTCATTAACGTAACATATTATACTAAATATATGCATACATATATTATCCACAATGTTAATAAATATTGTCCTTTATAGCTATACTCATACACGATTGTAACATAAAATGCCACTGCGTCTAAAATAACGGCCCATAGCTAAGCTTAGTACATAAATATTATGTACAATTCACGATATAGTATTGGTACCATAAAATCGAGTCTGGGACGTATTAATCAACCGTCTCGGATAGCATTATATCACGTCACTACCGATCACCCCTCGTATTGTATATATTATATAACATGTTTTATATGTATTATAGGCTTTCAACAACGTTCTTCCTCACCCCCCAAAAATAGTGTTTGTTTGTTGCTGCAACGACGGAAGTAATATTATTGTCGAGCCACCAAATCCGGAACCACACCCCGCCCAAAAAGTCATTTATCGCGGCCATTATACCTTACACACATCATATTATATTATACATAGACGCAGTATAAAATGCTTACCTATCTATTATAAATGCGTACGTATTAATTAGATTCAATAATTTCGCGGTTTATGAATAAAGTTAATTATTATTATAGAGTACATACTACATATATCGAGCGGGGAAAGAATTAAAATGTGTATACCTATATTTTTATATTAATAGAACTTGATGGAATTTACTGGCGCGTAATTAATATTATTATATCATTATTAACATACCTATAATGTGTTTAATTATTTATATACTATACTGTGTAATATTATTAATCTAATGATGGTCACAATCACGTGAATAATATACCACTTGAAGCGGTTGAACTATCTCTTTGCAACACGTTTATTAAACGATAATTTTTTAATGAAAAACAGTGAACTTTGCTGCATTTATAGTGTATTAACACATATAATATAACAAAAAACATGTGTATCAGTAGTTTATATTTACATAGTGACGAGTACAGTAGTTGTTAAAAATTCGGTTTAACTACCCCTGTAGAAACGGCAGAATCCTTATTTTTATTTATTTTATTGCGAAAACCAGACCTATTTAAGTTGTTTTATGACTAACTATAGTTGATAAAAACCAGCCATATAATATAATCCGGAATAAAAGCAGGTGCGTTTATGTTAAAAATATTTAGTTTTCTTTTATTAATAATATAATAATATATTATATATATGATCAACAAACCATATCGACAATCGTTTGCATATAATGTCTGGGGAATGTCTGGGGAACCACCACTGATCGACTTTCAAATTCATGCCCTTTTGATTCCTTACTACCATCAAATTTGCTTATTGTATTCATCGTTTATTGTATTTACAGATTGTAATTCGTCATATTTTAAATAAAAATAAAAAACAGGATATAATAATATATAGAAAACTCACTGAATATTATTGTATTGAATTCAAAGTAGATCAATTTAAAACAGTAAGGAATATTATACATAAGTATCAGTGCAATTTATTAATTTTACTGTGTACATTATATAGGTATTTACAAATTAAAATATGTGTTAGAAATGATAGGCTATATAAGTACACACTCATAAATGTCATAATTAAGGCTATATAAGGAATAAAAAAAACCATTAAAATATGTCATTCCTTTAATACTTTAAAATTTAAAAACACTTAAATACTCACAAAAATATAGAATAAAAACATAAACATTTAAATTAACATGTCTGCATATTACAAAAAAAAAAAAAACTCATCATAAAAAGTTAGTATATTTTCAGTTTTAATAGCAATGAAAAATGATTTTTATGATTGATTGTTTTCAAAGTTCACTTAAATCATGAATATCTTGTATCATACTTCTATAATTATCTATTTAAAATTTTAATTTAAAAATAATATACGTTTTTATTTAATAATGTGTAATTCTCTGTCTCAAACTTAAATAATCAATAATCATGTTAATTATATTATTAGTATTTACTATTGTATATTATGTAAATTTTTATGATTCCAATAAAAAATAAAATACTGGAAAATCATAAAAAGGTGCAAAAACATTTGGAAGAAAATATTTTATTTAAATACGTGCGAGATGAAAACACGAATTTTTATTACGGTTAGCTGTTATGTTGATTCACTGTCAAATATATGCAAATTATAATATGCGACATCTTTAATTAAATTCAACTCTAAAAATTAGCAAAAAATATCATAATAAATTATATATTTATAAATATATATATATATATTATTAAAAACCTAGAAATCCATACAATTACATCGGCAGTAAATTAGTATTTTTTATTTCTTTAATCGATTATAAAAATCACGTTTTAATAATTTTTTTTCAGAATTCGTTTTTCGTTTGAAAGTCAATGACATAAATACATAATATTATATTGTATCGATATTTTACGCGTGTTCGATTAAGTAATGTATAATTATTTAGGTGGCTCGTGCGACGCGTTAATATATTGTAATATAATTTTGTAAATTATAAATAAATATATGTAATGACTTGATTTTAATTTAAATATAAGATTGTTACATACTCTATATTACCTTATATTAAGTAAATCAATACACCAATATCCTATTTATATAGCGAAAAACCATACGATTAATACACTGAAGATTTGTCATTAGTACCTACCTAATATTTATAAATGAAAAATTTACTATACGGGTATACTAAAATTAAATTTACATAAAAACGTACTAGTAAACCTTATATCATAAACACGTACAAATTCACGACTCAATTATTATACATAAGTGATTAACATACTGTAAATCAAGTTAATTTTTGTGTAAATCCTATCCCCTTCTGAAGTACATCTATTATACTCTTTTTCATCGCGATTTCTGTTTAAGCTTTAAATGTTTATAACGTATTGGATATTACCTTTTAAAATATTTACTAACACATATTTTCAAGAAACATGAAAACAAAGACTAACGTTTCAATCTTTTTAAATTTTGGTAAAAAACGTTAAACCAAAAAAGTACAATATAAAAATAGTGGATCTCTAATATCTTGTTTTATCTATTAAATATATATATATATTATCTAATAAATTTTATTTTCAAAAATATTAAATTAATTAAAGAACCTTGTTTAATGGATAAAAAAAAACGATAGACACTCTGTATGTGCAGCAAGTTCTAAATAATTGAAATTTGTTTTCATCACTCCGATGCGGCGAGTCATTGCTCTAGTATCACCAACGGATTAAAATAATTATTATGCTCTTGTAGATTATGAAATATCGAATGAATAAAATATTGAACGGGTGTATTTAATTAATAATTCGTCGGGGCTGTCCTACAAAACCATCATTATGCGAGTCAGTCAACCTGACCATCGCGTACATCTTATTTGCGTAATGTGAGAAATAAATAATCAAACACTATCAGTTTACACGAAATCATGTACCTATATATAACAAAAAATATATGTATCCAAAAACAAGCCACACATATTTTTTCGGATATGTGCCGTTATATCAAGTGACCACCAAGTCAACAGCTATTACGGTCGATTACGAATGAGTCATACAAAAGTTCAGACATAATTTTATATAGCTGGTAAATACTACGGTTTTCGACGAAAAATTCTAGATTTATGATGAATATCTACAAGGCAACGCGCCACTATCTATGCTTAATAGTTGACACAAAGATTATCTCCACACATTATAATATAACATGCAATATTCTGGAAAATATCAAATTTGAATTTGGCTGCAAGTATCGACTGTAAAATGTTCAATAATTTTTCTTATTTATGTTGTATATAGCTGTAAATTTCAGTTGCACGTGGAGTCTAGAGTTGCCACTCAACATAGTCACTTGAATTATTGCCCCATATTTATATATATACGATATACACGCATTATACACACCACTTGTGACAAGATATAGCATTAAAATATTCTATTATAATATGTATCTATATAATAAGATCACGAGTACGTAAACGATATACTGCAACATTACATAGTGTAATAATATAATATAATTTAATATGCATAAATAATAACTATATTTATATATAGTACGTTTGGAATGTATAATTTGATGTTAGTCGCGCTTACAATTATTATTATTATTATTATTATTATTATTATTATTATAAACAAGCTGAGATGACAACGACGTATTATAAATACGCTGCCATTACCGCTTGCAGCTATATAGTGCGTGCGTGCAAGCGGTTAGTAGAGGTCTGTGAATTGAGTAAGTGTGTGTGTCAGGTCACCTCGAATCGAATATGAAATGTAGTAACGACTTGTCTCTTTTTTTTCCCCATACTCGTCGTCATCTTCGTCGTCGTCGCCGTTGACAAGTTGTAAAAAGGGGAAATATACAATATATACATGAATAATTTAAATGAAAAACTGGCAACCGGTTAATTAAACTTTAGTGTATACGACGACTGCAGCGGCAGCGGCGAGTAGTAGCAAAATCGTACGTCGTTCGTCGCCGTTCGACAAACACGTTTTTATACACACACACACACATATCTATATGTAAATTTATATATATATATATGATATGAATATGAATGCGTACGACTGTGTATAATATTATATCGAGATATATACTTATACTACTCTTACTACTACTAATAATAAGTAAACGACATTTTAACATTATAATAGGAAGAACTATTTCACATAATAATATTATATTTGAATATAATAATATATGATATTCGTTTTCCCCTTCGTACGCCGCACATTCCATAAAAACCACCGCCGTTGTTGGTGGTCATAATTTTTAATTCGAATCTCTCAGTCCGCCGACCGGACGCGCGCATGCACAGATATAATACATATGTATATATTAATATTATACATAATATGATATAACGCATAAGCACAATATCATAACACATTACGATCATGGTAAAAAAATCAAATTCGTCCGGTAGTTTTTTTTTTTTATTATAAATAATATTATTCTCTCTCTCTCATTATTTTTTTACCTATTATATCTAACTATATATATATATATTGTGTGTATGGCTCGGACTTGTGTGTGCACAGGTGAGCGGTGGCGGAACAGGTGTGCATCGTCTCGGCCGAGATTTCGGAAGAAAAAAAAGTCATATACAACTATGACGACGGCGACAAGTTGAATGAACGACACGACGCAATGCCGTGTGATAGGGTGAGAAATATATACATTTAAAATATATATAATAAAATAATGATAATATATTCCGATAAAAAAAATATGTATATAGTGTATAACTATAACAATAATAAAAAAAAAATACCGATTCTTATTACTTATTTTTTTTTACACCACCATTCATTCGTCGTCGTTTCTTTAGAATAATATTTATCGCCGTCGTTATTATTATATTACCGTGGTAATTTCTTACTTTTTTTTTCATTTCTCCCCCGAATATATATCGTTATTTAGGTGTGCGCGTAAAAACCTGCCGAATGGGGTCCTGGAGTGTAAAGAAATGCTTCCTATACATTATGTGCATAATGCATACACATATACCACATAATATTAAAAATGTACATATTGTATCTACAATCAAAATGCGTCCGGCCGGCACCGTTTACGACGACATATTATTATTATTATCATACTATTGTATTCTAAAAGAATTATATTATTCATCATAATAATATTATGCCCACCGAATTATTTGAGATATAGATACGATAATATTATCATATACATAGCGAAAACGGTTGTGTATAAACAGGAAAAATTACCAACACACGATCGTTATCATCGCGGCGAAAGCAATAATTTCAACGCGTCGTTGTCCGAATGATTCTGATCGTGAATTTTATCGTTTTGATATACATTATTATTATAATATAAAATCCGTGATATTACTGAGACTTGATTTCTGTTCTGCCGTCGAGAGAATAATTTCGAAAGCCCTTTATGTGACATGAAATATAAAGGACATATTTTACATTTAAATCACGTAATCGAAAATTCAAAGGTATATATAAATGTCGAGCAATAAACGATGAAATTTCAACCTGAATTATAACAGCGGCATTAAATTATATCCAGTTACCTAGAATCTGCGCAAAAGCGTCATGTATCTAATAAAAAAGAATTGAAAAATCGAACGTCAAACTCTCCTTATTGCTATTTAAAAATTCGTAATTATATAGCCTAAAATCAATATTGTAGAGATAATAATAATGTAGAACTAACTTATACAAGGTATACAACAAACAAAAATAAAATTGCTAACAAAATCGTATATCACCTTAATGTTACGTCTTACGTAACGTAAGTTAGATGCAAGTACATCGAATTTAGTTTTAGTCGAGTAACACGTCTTAATGCAAACTTAGTTGTGATTTGAATATAATATATAATATATTATGTATATATAAATAAGTAAAACAAAGTTCGAACAATAACGAAGAACGAGAAATTAACAAAATTTAAAGATTGTTAATGTTTGCCTTGCTTTTGGATTCAGCTTACATTTAAAAAAACGTATACGATTAGTGTAAGGGAGAACATAGAATACAGAGGACTCAACTCAAACATTCATCAGTGATAATAAATTATTAATAATGTAGTCATTGTTTAATTATCTCGTAAAAATTTAATGTAACGAAGAATACAGGAAACGATTTACTGTACAGAAACAAACAAAATAAATACATTTTTTGTTTGAAATGTACGAGTATTATAGAATCTAGAGTCTTATGTCAATTGTACCAGTTACCCTAGTAATCCGATAAGCCTTCAGGAAACATCTAAATTTGTCATGAAGTCTTTTTGAAATCTAATTACTTAAATTTATGAATTCAATATCATTAAGATTTAAAAATTTTTAAAAATGTTAATTTAAAAACCTAATTTTATAGAGCTTAAGAATTAAATTTATCAAAAAACAAGAAAATACTTTTAAATCTTTTTCAAATAAATTTTATATCTAATTCAAATATTTTTTCAAAAACTGTAACCTGCAGTAAATTGGTCGGTGTAATTAGTATATGATAGGTCTTTTTTGATAGAAAACAAAGCCAGAATCGAATCGATTCAAAAATCAATACCTATAGGTAGCTAATATTAATAATAGTAACTTTTTTCTTATAATAACACATTACACATTTCATAAATGATTAATTTAAATTTTAAATATCACACCATCCTCATAAGCTTAATTTGTAATTAATAATTCAGTTTATTTACTGGATTTAAAAATATTATTGAAGAAAATCGCATAAATATTTTTTATGACCAACTGAAGTTAAAATCCTAACAGCATAATGATATTCACATGTAAAATAACGATTTAACATCAAACAATTTTCTTATTTTGTTGTATTTCAAAAACAAATTACCGTAGATATTTGAAATTTTCAACAAATATTTGCATTATAATTTTCTACATAATTTTCAAAATATTTTAATTTTTTTGAACTATTTATTGACATTTAACAAATTTTTAATTTTTGTTTTATTTAGATAAAACTTAATAAACAACTTTTCGTTTGCTGGCCACTTGAATTACAAATATGATTGTGAGCCTTGGAAACAGTGACGGTGGTGACACTTATTTCTAAAAAATAGAACCATAACGTTTCTAACAATCAACGCAAAATATAGTCTTATAATTTTACATCGAATTTATCTAGAAAAAAGAAAATATGAGCGATGACAAGAATTCTTCCAGTGGCACTGCTGGTAATGTCAAAAAGTCCGACGCTGCCAAAAGTGGAAACACGTCTGCCAACGCGGATGCAAAAGTTGTGCAATCTACGTTCTTCATGCGAATTTCCAATATTTTCACACGATTTATTCGATATCTCAGGAGTTGGATGCCATTTTAAAAAATGAAACAAAAGGATTGATTTCTACTAGCCATATTTATATATATATTACATACGAATACGTGCAAAAGACATACCACAGTAATCATAAATGTCTATGTATTATATGAATCATAAATAAAAAAAATTAAAAGTAATAAAATCGAATTTGTATGTATGTTTTGTATTCGTAAAAAAGGGTAAAGTGTAAGTTTATCCCCCTGCTTAAGATCCAATTACGACTATAGTCTTTTTATTTATGGTAAACTGTAAGCTCACTATAAGAGCTTACACACTGCTTACTATTCTTCTTTATCACGACCTTCGGAAATTATCATAAGACCTATCTTGGTAAGATATCATTATTTTTTTTTTATTATGCTCCAAAAAGTATTAGTATTATTAATAGTTACATTTACGTATATATCGGCTTACAAATCAAGTAAAATCAGTTATAAGTTTAAAGACATTGTAATATCAAATTATTTTTATCACTGATATAATAATATAGAGAAATAGTGAAAATAAAACAATAATAATATAATAATAGCAATACATCTTACAAATAATAAGCTTGTATAAATGTTAGTTTAGTTATTAAATAAAATAATAAAAACAATGATAAAGTGTTTTCTACGTTCTATTATTGAATATACTACATATTACGGTGATAAGAAAGCCCTTTAATCTCAATTCAATAAAACACAATAAAACTTACATTAACAGATACCTTCTCTAATAGATTCTATGTAACAACTATTTTTTATACAGTCCAGACACATTATTATTACTCTTTAACGTTTATGTTATATGAAACCTAAATATTTTATTGAACATATTTATTACTTATCATTATCATCAACTGATATTGATATGGTTTGATTATCAACAGTTATAATAAATTATCAAAAAAAAGATTCACCCAACAACCCGACTTTGTATCTTGAAATTCGAAACAAAAACATCATATTTAGCGAGTAACAAAATAAATATTATATTATAATTTATAGCTATTATAGTCATAACACCTATATCTTTTTTATTTTATGCTAAAAATAAAATGTACTTACCTACAAATTTTTTTATTTTATAGACCTGTTATGTAAAATATGTTTAATATACCCTAAATTAATATTGCACATAATGTAGGTATAATAATGTTAACTATTGATTGTCGCAATATGTTTACACAAAACAAATTTAAAGGTTATATTCATGAATATAATAATATATAGGTACAAGAAAAATTAGTTTTCCGTGGACCACTGACCTACTTTACATGACACGAAACTTCATATTTTAACTACTGTATAACCATCTACTTTTATAAAACTTAACTGAGTATTTATTATTTAAATAAATATGTTATTTTAAGTTAGATCTTAAATAACCACGTTTCTTATTGATTTCGAAAAGCGTTTTATAGTGTGGATAATTTTTTAGTTACATATAAACTAAGAAAAATTGGATTCTACGACCCTTTAATAACATAGTTTACTTATTTTTTAACTAATAGAATAAATTAAATCATTTTGTATCAGAACCCATTCATATTCTTTCAGGTGTTTCTTAAGGCAACCATCTCTCACCAACATTATTTTTATTATTTATAAAATTATAAATTATATTCATATGATTATAAAGCACTCAAATATTTTATTGATTGCAGATGACGCTAAAATATTTAAAAAAAAAATATAGATTCTATTTATGATTCTATTAAATTACAAGAAGATATAAATTATTTTAACAATTGGTGAATTTAAACCTTTAATGGTTTGTGCTTTAATATCGACAAATGCAAAATATTATCATTTAATATTAAACAATCTTGTAACTGTTTTGATCATAAGTTTAACAATATTTTTATGGAGTTAGTGAAATCATTTACCGACTTAGGAACTATGTTTGACTTTAAACTATGTTTTAATAAGCACATTGATGAAATAACTATAATAAAGCTTTTCTAAATCTTAGTTTCATTACATTTACTTGTACTAATTTTAATAATTTAAATACCTTAAAAAATATATTTTTGCATTTGTCAGATTCTAATTAGAATATGCATCCCTTATTTGGTGTTTAAATAACATAGATGTAACTCAGAATTTTGAAGCCATTCAGAATTGTTTTCTTCTTTTGTTTTAGAATTTAAATTTAAAGTTGAACGTCCACAACATTTAGACTATAATGGAGTATTAACATATTTCAATATATAATCGTTAAATACAAAGAAAAGTAATTTTCATTATTCATTTTTGTTAAAACTATTAATTAACCATAGATTGCCCTTATTTATTGGAACGATTAAATTTTCAAATAAATACCAAAAATCAAGAAAATTTCTTAATTATAATATTTCTAAAACATACTTAAAATCATTACCTGCGAATAAACTGATGGCTATATAGGAAATACTATTGATATTAATTTTAGTTAATAGCCAATTATGGCTATAAAATTATATACCAGATAAATATTTTGATATTTTAATTGAATGTAAACTTTAATATTATTCGTAAATTCTATAATTTTTATTACATTGTTTATTTACTACACAATTTATATGTATAATATTTTGTAGTTTAAAGTTATTAACTATTATATTAAATCTATTTGGACCAAAACAATAATGTTATACAATTCATTTTTGACTCCCTACCATTTAATAACACGTATTTATCTTGATTACATTTTTATTTTCCAATTGAAATAACTAAGAAATAAATTATTCGATAACATGCACATATATATTATATAGTTATACTACATGTCATGTTATAGCAGTTTAAATACATTTTATTAATAAAATAATTAACTAATACTAAGAAAAATTAGATAATTTCATCGCGTTAAAATACATAAAATCATACCTCAACGGTTGAATCATTTTCGATGAAAAACTAATAATATCTAATAGACAATCTAGCTACTCAACCTATCAAAACTATCAGCACTTTATCAACTCAAAATCTAACCGTTTTGTTACACAAAAGTATTACACCCGTCAGACCTAAAAAAAACTATTTCAAAACAAAATGTTTTACTGAAACAACCGTCAACGCATCATTCTTAAAATGAATCAAACCAATCAAACTGCATAGAGTGATAACATTGGCAGTATCTCTACCTTTATTATTGCAAACGGAAATATAACAAAATCATCATAATATTTACCTTACGCATTTTAAATAACAGATTTTGTTTATTCTTAAAACACCAACCAACATATCAACAGTATAATCAATACATACGTTCGATTATATATTATACCGATTATACATAAACACCGCTTCGTAAATTAAAAAATCCATAAAAGCGCATTGTATATTTAATGATATCAACTTTTATCCTGCAGGTATACCTCTTGAGCTCTAACTATAATTAATAGTTTATCGACATCTTTAATATACCGATTTGTAAAATTAAACGGAAACACCATAATATTTACACTGTTAACTTAAAAACTACATTGGCAATAAGTTGTTGTCGATCATCTAATTAATCATCTAGATAACCACATTGTGTACAAAAAACAAAAACATAAGCTTACAGTTATACAACTATATTCATATATGTACATTGTACACTGTTTATTGAGTACGAATTGTTCCTCACTACATCGCAATTATTGTCATCTGTCTAGACTATATATTTGATCAATGTAAAGTTTTCATAAAAAAAAAGAGATTCATTTTGAAAATATTTTTTTATAGAACATGATCATGATAAATCATAAATCATGACAAAAAGGTGCTGATCTCATATTATTAAACTATAGATACATGAGATATCATCAAGCAATATTCACTGATGTTATTATATATTATTATAATATTATACATATGATTATGATAATTATTGCAAATCAAATATTGGTATACTAATTTTGACATGAGTGGTATGTATGAAAAATATATATATAAAAAAAAAAAATTAAAATCCTCTTTAATCGAAATTGTTTAAATGAAACGTGTAATAATAGCCCGTATAAGTATGTAATATTTAAATGGTAGATATTCTTCTATATAATATATACACTACATTCATAGCGCAACGCGAAACCCGTTAAATGTGGAGGCGGCAGTAGCGGTAAAGGCGGCAGCATCGAACCAGAGTGGCAATTAAGCATACTGCTGCTAACATAACCACGGTCATAAATCATTGTCACAACGTCGCGTCGCCTGGTCGTATACTTCTATATCTATACCAACTATAAACTCTACTGCACAGTCAAGTATACATACGGTTGCCGCGTTTATATTAATATATAATAGTTATATGATCATCGTTGTCATTGTACATAATACACACACACACATATTCACTATTATAGATAACTACTGTGTGTTTTTTCAACCTATTTCGGCTGTATTTTGAGTGTGTATACGAATTTCAAGTACTCTCGACCACGTCTATCGTCATTTTACGTGTGTGTAGAAGAGCGGCGGTAAATGGTCGTGACTTCTTTTATATATGTGTGAGGCTTCCGCCACCTCAGCCCCGTACCAGTTTCGGTCGTTCGTGGTCACTCGTGCACGCCAGATCCATCCATTACAATAATAATAATATAACTTTATGTATTGTATATAATATATATAGTACAGTCGATTTCTGCTGTATATAGTATAGTGCATTACTATGATTCAGAATTCAGATCGCGATAATTATGTTATTATTATTATTATTATTATTATTATCATCATCATCATCGCCATATTATTGCCGTCATTATTAAAGAATCAGCGGTAAGCTCGTAGTTTCGACAAAAAAATAAATATTGTTTACATTATATCCAAGTGGTTATCCGCAAACGTAAACAACAACGGCTTTCTGCGCCAATGCAAGTGCGATTCGTCTTAAACCGCATCAGATTAACAACGACGTAGTCTGTCGAACTCTGGACAACTCCAAGTAGATTGTCATAATATTAAATGACTAATACCCTAATAAGTCAATCTTCTGACGACACATAACATCATAGACGACGTAACTCTACCAAGCGTTTTGGTATATACCTAAAGCTCATTTGAATATCTAATACTTGTGTGTATATATGGGGTTTCAGTCGTGGCCAACGATGATTGGGATTTTAGCCTTGACCACGCCGGCTCGCCAAAATGTATTGAATTTCCTAGGTGCGGTATCAATTATTATTCGAATTCGTCGTTATTTCGAATTCAATGGATGCCTATAGGTTATATAATATATTGGCGAGCGTCGCTTCTTTACGACTATATACACCAATGAATTTTATGTAGCAGTAGTATACAAAAAAAATATAAATAAACGTTTAGTAAATTTAAAAAAATAAGTGTGTCTCATATTTTTTCTACGTTTATTATTATTATTTTTTACGGAATATAAATTGTCATATTTGGTGGCGGTGGCGGTGTCCTATTAAAAGAGTGGCGGCCGACGCCCACCGCCGATAATAATAATAGTAATAATAATAATAATAATAATAATATTAATGATAATAAAAAGAAGACGACGTTCTGGTTCAGTAGCTAATACTGTATATATATATATATATATATATATAAATACATATATACTGCTGCTACCGGTATTTGGTGGCCCATTGTGTGTCTGTTTAATATAAGCTAATTCGATATGTGTGTTGTGTACCACTAGTTTTTTACGACCCGACTACTATACTAAGGCTCCCATAAAAAATGTGTCATTTCGTAAATGAAATATGTATTTAAATGTGTATGTGTGTTTGCATGCGTGTGTACTACATACACAGATAATATAATATAATATGAATGTGTAGTATAATTTATATAACACGTATTATTATTATATTCACATACTTGCATATAAATTATGTCAGAGATACGGTTTGTTAGATTCTGGACGTCCCGATAGAACTATATTGGTTTTATGACGGAGTGTGTATTTTAGTTTATAAGTTTTGCCCGAGGAGATAAAGGTCCTCTAAAAATCGGATACATAAGTTAAAAAAACAAGAGCTACGGATTTAAATTCATACTATTTTTTTGATATTTCCATTATAGTTTTTATAATGAAAAAATGTGTTAGAAATACTGTATTCATATGACGTTTCAACCAATAATTTTTGCAGATACTTTGCTTAGAAACAAATGCGATAATATAATATTATCATTATTACATTAAAATTAAAATTAACAACTTAATACCGGATTATGAATAAACTAAGTACTAAACTCATTTAATATAGTTAAATCAAGTGTTAACATGTAATAAATATAATATAGATTGTTGTTATATCGTAATTTTTGCCCAATTTCATTGCAGCGTATTATTAAATACGCTTTTTATTAACGTAAGTTAATAAAAATTAGCAATTAAATCATCCACCACACAAGAAATAAAAAATGAATATAAATTATAAATTATTAAACAATATTTAACTTTACTGTATAGTATCTCTATACCTTCTTAATAGGTTTAGAATAGGTAACATCGTCTAACTACTTGATAATTTTTAATAATATTATAATAAACTATAACGTGATAATTGTAAACAATTAAGCATATGTAAATGCAATTTTTTCATAAAAAATAAAATAATTATAATTTTAACAATAATAACTAATTTTCTAGAAACTGTAAAATTAAACTAACAAAATAAATTAATTACGAAAGTCGTTTTTACTTTAAAAAAATTGTATTACTTACATTTGTCTCAATTATTTACAATTATCACACTATACCTCTTTTATGATCGATATCCGGAATCGATCGTCGATCGACCACGCTGTGGTTGCAACCAGAGTTTCCTAGGTACATATATACAGTTAATAGTATCATGTATAGTGTATACATATATACTGTATTCAAAACAAATTATATAAACGATGGGTGAACTTAGAGACATGTTTTGTAGACAAATATTGGAATGCCTGCAACTATTTAACGTGCGTATATTATATGTAGTACGTTGACGAATATTATCATCAAACCGCATGCGGTATTGTGGTATACTATACAGTACACATATATACAATTTGATAGGAGTTCCTGTCTGAGAACCGCGTACAAAATTGCTCGTCATATTCAAATAATCGTTTTATCATTAATTAATAGAAGGTGAGACTGGACTAAGAAACAATCTGCGGACACTGGTTACCAGACAGATAGCAATTCCTATATCTACACTACCAACACAGCTACAAGGCTAACCTATACCCATTATTATATTGATTTATACTCGCAGCGTCATCGTCCATATTATTTTTATTTATTATAAGTATACAGAAGTGTCTTTAATAATGCATATATACGCAATATTCTATTGTTTTTATGATTACCTACATATATCGTTACTGTATATTATATACCTACTGTGGGCAATACCCACTGAGCATTAGTTTCAAGTACTAAGTTTATGGGGAATAAAAGCTTTCCAAAGTAGAACAAATTTTTAAATAAAAATTTTTACAAGCTGCGAATACTTAATTGAAAATATTTAAAAAATATTATTATATACTTGACCTAATCCTTTTCTTGATTTCCTTCCGTATTTCTTTCTTCAACACTAAAAAGTCACGCCAGATTTTCCTATATCAGCTCACATAACTGAAGTATATTAAAATGTATGAATTAAGATATTCATACGTCACATATGAATTCCTCTTGTAAATTTTAATTATGATAAAAAAAAAAAAATGTTACTGTATATTTAATTATGTTATTTTGTTTTTAAATTTCTTTATAATCATTTTTATGTTTTTTTTGTTTCATTTATTTATAATTGTTGTGCTGTAATGTTTAAAATAAAAGCACTAAAAAAAAAAAAAACTGAAGTCCAGTTTTATAACCATCTATCGCTATAAAATATTATACCTTGCTAACCAATCGAATATGTATATATATATTCTTTAATTTAATTCTAAGACTTTATTTTTCTATTAATATTAGTAACTTGAAATTTAGGCTGTAACTTTATATAAAATTTGTAAATATGGCTGTCGGACGTAAATTATAAAAATAAATAAACTTATAGATAAAAAAAATGCATTTTAAGTTGTATATTTTAAAATATTTATGTTTAAGTTCTATTGTGTTATTAATAAGTTTTAAGTTGTATAACAATTGTACAACTTAAAACTTATTTGACAGTTCATAGATATTATCAAATATCAAATTAATAGCTACAAAGAAACTATACCTATAATAACTTTATCCTAACTTTATAAACTATCAAAAGTCAATAATAACATTTTTTGTACATGTAAGTACAATCAACAAAGTTGGTGTAACAATCAGTGACAAAACTACTGAGAAGTTTAAAAGTGCAGATCACTGGAGCTCAAAATATTTATTTACATAATCGGTCTGTATCTAAATTTATTTCATATTTTATTTTTTGATATTGCTATTAGGTAAAATAATTTATTTTACAATTATTAATACAGTGTAGGTTGAATTGATTTTTACCGAAAATATTAAATTTTGAATAAAATGTAATTACGTAGAAGTTTTCAGTCCTCACAAAATAATTTTTGAGCCATAACAAAATAATTAATATCACGTTATTCATACTAGTAGTTTAAATATATAATTTTTTCCAAATTTAAACTTTAAAATGTTTATAAAAAAAAAATTAAATATTTCAAAAACGTCAACATTTTTAAAAAATTATTCCAAATTTATAAAATGAACATATAAACAGTGTATACAGACATACCTACACACAAAAAAAAAAATACATAGGTTTTTTAAAAATTTAAAATCTTTAAAATTTAAATAATATATTTAGGTAATGGGTACTAATTAAATAGTTAATAAAAGTTTATGAAATGTATTTATAAAATGCCATGTATCTTAATCAATACTCAAACAAATAATTTCTGGATTATTAAAATGTATAATTATACTAAGAATTATAGTTCATAAAAATTATTTTACATGAATAAAAATTTGATTTAGCATTAAATATAGTATTTATTTTACTCAAACAATCTCTTATTAGTTATAAATTTGTGATTAGTAGTGTTAATTAATATAGTATAAAATGTAAAATTTTTAAAATATAATTCTAATATAATTACCCATATATCAATCAAACTAATTATTTATGGGCCTATTATCTATATTATACAGATTCAAATAGATAATTTAAAAACTAATTGATTTTTAATGTAAATTTCGATTTAAATACATGGACATTTAAAAAAACTCATCTGCTTAATAATTTATTGGAAAAATATGTAGTTTTTATCTGGAAAAAATAAGTTGATATCGTCGCATGATACTCACAACAAATATCTAAACATTTGAAAATGTTGTTCTAAAGTACGAGTAGAATTCCAAAACTCAGGATTTAAATTAATTTATTAGAAAAGGCAAAAAAATTAAGAGTGATTATTATTATTTGTGTATTACCCTGAATAAAAAAATACAATATATCTATATATATTTCCCAAAAATGTTTATAGGTTTTCAATTTTCAGAATAAGTGATAGTGGTATAAGCTGTGAAGAACGTGGATAGCTGTGACGTATAAATATCTTAATTCATACATTTTAAAACGCTTGAACTTAAAAATTTGTTTTAAAAACGCTTTTGGACATTTTAAAGTAATGGAAATTTCATTATTCAACAATGCGCATACAAAACAAAATAATTGTTACCTACCGCCTAGATTATTTTAAATATGCTAAAGTCGATACATTTATTTTGTAAATTTACTGGTCTTAAAGATGTTTTGTTAAAAGAAAGTAGAAAAAAATTTATTTGAAATTCCAAGTGAACCTAATATGTATACAATTTTTTACAATGCAATACATTGCATGAAAGTACTTATAATAGGCAAACTATTTTGACACGAGTATAATCAATTTACAATAATTTATACGGAATTCCAACAATCAACTTTTTTTTTTTTTAATTTATACCTACTGATATTATAAAGTGAATTTGTTTGACATTTGTGAATAATTTAAGACACTCGGAATTATATATCTACACTTCTGGAGGAAAAAAAACTAACGTATAAAATATTTGTTAGAATATTATCTCAATATTACATAATTTACACGATATTATTATATTGTACCTATACATTTTAAAGTTTTAATGGTCTTCAATTATTTTTACACGTCAACGCCGTCGACGATTCAAACTATCCTTTTATATTATTATTCCATATTTCTCTACATATCATTATTATTTTTTAGTTATTACAATTCCATGTCTACAACTAATACAAATACATGATATAATAACAGTATTCAGTATTTCAGTATTATTGTCCTTGTTATCTTGACAATAAATTATCAACATTGAAAGTCGCCGCGTCGTCTATCTTTTTAACCCACTCCGGTAACAGAAACATAGTAACAAACAGTTTCAATATTGTACTACCAACGCAATATTTTCTTTAGGCCAGAATGGAATAACATTACCTAACTTAACACGGATATTCTACACATAAAGATTTTATGTAACCTAAGGGTTACATGGTACATGTGTGGATGACTCGAGACTATATATAAGTTCCACGATCAATTATTACCAATTGTCAATGTCAATTATTGCAATTTACAAAGAATTAAACAATTAAATGAATAACCTGTTCACATCTATTAAACGAACAAATTCAATCAAAAACAATAATAATCATTAAATTGTCTAATAAGTTATTAATACAGTAGGTTTTATTCAGTAGAAATACATATTTTTTGTACAAGTTATGTAGTTAAATAACTAATAGGTAGTATTCAAATGTTGAAACCGGTTTAAAATTGTTGACTGATAGTAAAAAAAGTGAACATGAGTGATTACTCACAACCCAGTGAATATCATTCGATCATTGATCGATTTAAAAACAAATTGCTAAATCTATACCAAACGTAGTTATAATTGCTCAGTCTCAGTGGATTCAGTGATATGTTAAGATATACGGGGTATACTTAAAATTTACTATACTAATATTCTGACTAAAGACTTAATTATAAATTAATTTATCTATTATATAATTGCTTATAGATTAGCTATATGTATATATATATATATATCGTGAACTCGTAATATTCATAACTTACTAATGTACAATACAACATACTTAAGTTTTAGTTTTTTACCAATAACAAAACCATTCATGAAAATACTCGATATTTAATGTCATACTTTTAATTAGTTTTTCTTGTATTATAACTAATATATTATGTAAGTATGCAAATACTTAATATTATTCAGTATTCTTATAATAGTATGTAATAATAAGAAATAATATATGTACTGATATGAGAATATATAAATATATATTAGTTGTATTACCCAACTTCCCGCAAGATAAAATTAACATAAAACATGACACTATATCGGTGTATCTTGATTTTACTATATCTCAGTTTACGAGCAAATTTGAATCGGTGTACCTACGCTTTGTGAACTAATTCAACTGAAATGTGCAGTTCACCAGTGGCGGATTTTTTATATGTACAACAGTTGATATATCATTTTTATAAAAATATTGTTTTTACCGCACATATATGCCAATGTTTTTTGTCAAAGAATGATCTACATTAGAAATAAAATCACAAGTAAATCAAACTAGTAGTTTCCGAGATTATCCCGAACGTAAAAAATGAACTATGTTTTATAAATAAATAGTTATTGAGATATATTCTTCCTAGCCAGCTAATATCAATCGTTTACTTATAATACGTTTCACAAAATTGTTTTCGAGTTATGGAAATTCAGAATTATTGTCTATAATCGGTAACCATTCTTCAATTTCATGATAGACATGGGTTTTTTAAAATCACATGTAATTATGTAAACATAAGTAGTAGTACCTGCTACTTGTAATTAGTGTTTCCAGTTATCACTCCAAGAAACATTGATTGTGGTGCAAATCCATAAATATATACCATATAATACATAAATAATATTCTAAAGAATATCGGCTAATACATTAATAATATACAATACGTAGATAATAGATATTACAAGTGGAATAATATAGTAGTAGGAAATAAAATAAACATACGAGTAGTTTAAACTTTAAGCCATGTTTTACGTAATACTCAATAAAATTCTCTAACTCAGTCATAATACGATATGCTCTATATTTATATATATGTGTGTATTGACGATGTTATAGACATTACCTACGTAATAAAATTGGGGCAGTAATGCAGTATTACAACTAAAAATTTCCCAGGAAGGGGAAGGGTTATGTCAGTTATGTGATATGTATTTTTATTTTTTTTTTCTTAAAATGTTATAAATATAATTTATTACTTGATAAGAATACTCAACTCAAACGAGACCCCAGTACCAAATCCATCCCTACTGTTTGCATGGTGTATAGTAAAAAAATTTACAAAACTATGATGTATAGTTTAATACATAAATATTTAACTACTGTAGATATTGATACAGCAAACGATTTTTATCGATATTATTCCTCTATTTATATAAGTCAAAATCTGTATATTATGAACATTAAGCAAATCACTAAATAAAATGATGCCCACGCGTTTATATATATATAATTATGTTTATACACACAGTATACTATAAACTATATGTAAAATAATTATACATAATATAATAGCAAAATGCACACGAATGGCGCTATAATTTTAAAAGTTATGTTATATTTTTACCTTTAGTTACCTTTCATATGGGAGTTGCACCATGGACGTATATTTGATTACAACCTTGTATAAGGAGAGGGGATGCTCGATATTCGCAATCACGTGGAACCTCGAGGGAGGAGCTTTCAATTTTCTAGGACAAAAAGGTTAGAACACGTTCTAAGGGGGAATTAAGTCCTACGTAGAAGTTACGACCCCTACAATTCGACTATAATACGACATGCGCTTTTTCGACAACCGTAGTACGCAAATAATGTCATCATAAATTCATGTCGCTTGCAACATGCGATGTGCGCTTATTTAATACTACAAACGTTTGCATATAGTTAGATAAATCGCTTACCTGAACTATGATGGCGGCGTGTGGTTCGGCCAGATACTGAAAATCAGTGTCAACCGTTGCGATGATTGACGATTGATATCCTGCTGCGCGGAAGCTCTGCACAATCCGTCGAGCGGTACGGCACGTGTTACGACTTACGGACACTCATCGCACATCCCGTGACCAAGGAAAAATCGGTTTGCGAAAACCCACAAAAAAAAATTAAAATTTTGTGTTACAGCGCGCGATCACTCTGATACATATAATAATAACACAACCCAACAAGGACTACGACGATACCACGGTTACGTCAGGATTACCACTACGGTGACCGTGTAAGTGGTCGACTTACAAAATCCCGCGCGATTTACTCGGATGCTTCGTGCTACGTACGAGTTATAGGTAAACGGTGACCGTTTTCTGTCGTCCGGACACCACCGCGGCAAAACTGCAAAATGATACAGTAATAATAAAATGATTATTATTATTATCAATTAACGAACCGACGACAATACGTAGAATATGATGACGACGGCGGACGATATATTTTTAATAAAGGTACGTAATAAATATTATATAATGAGTTAGTCGTGATGGCTGCAGTGCGCTGCCGCTGCTCCTATATTACTAGAACTGCACACGTATAATCGTGTCGGCGACGGCGGCGACGTCGCGCGTTTTCCTTCTCTTTTCAACGCGTCCGCAATACTGTTATTACAATATAATAAAATATGAACACACACTATATTATTCTAATACAACACACGTACAGCGCGCTCGTATATTAAATAATATATTTTACGTTTTTTTTTTTCTTATCCGTAATAATATTATAGTAAACCATACGTGCGAGTTTTACGCGTTTGTCCGTGCGTTTGTGCGTGTGTCGGCAATTTTTTTTTTTTTTACACAACATACAATACATGATAATATTCCGGTTTTCGAATCGCGTGGCGACGGCGGTCTCTCTGCCATATTAATATTATATTGTACGGGACATAGACTATATTATATATTATTTATCGTGTGTGCAGTGATAATAATATAAATGCGCGTACTAGTTTGTGCGCGGTTTTCAAGCATGATAATGATAATGACAACGACAACGCGTAACCGTATAAGTACCTGTACGCGGGTATGCTTGCGCACGTCATGATCGTCTTTCACGCGCGTTCCGCCCATTGCCGCCAGAGCATATATGTATTACTCGCATAATAATGTTAATATTGTTATGCCCATACTGTACCACGACCGGTGGCGTACGCCTACGCGCGTAACTGAAATACTGAATACACGAGTAAGTAGAACCGTCCTTTGAGGGTGACTACCCCCCTCCCCCCGTTCATAATTTTTCAATATTTAGTCGGAAAATTTGACACCCGGTTAAAGTGATCGACAATTCTGTATTGTCAGAATTTTAACAGTATTTTTATTATTTTCAAGAGATATTAGTATATATATATTTTATATTTGTATAAGTCATAAGACGACGACGATGACGACAATAATTTTATTAGAATACACCGAATTTTAAAAATAAACGAGTTTATCTACTATCAGCACAACTGTAAGATCCATTGACTTATTCTTAGTATTATACAATAATAATTTATTATTGTTACAATCTGTTCTTTTGCAGTCAATAGTTGTCGTCTATTAGACTATTCGTTTAAGGTAAGTGGTAACATCGTTTGTAGCTCTTAGACACGAACTCTTCTCTATAATTTTAATATTAATTGATCAATTTTTCAAAAGACAATTTAAAAGGTTATATTGAAAAAATTAAGTCTTTATTCCAAATGTTGTCTCATCCTCTTAAAAAGGAAAACATTTCACTTGATATGATTAAAAGTTCTCTGGTGTTATTTCCTTCTAATACTGAAGAAGCAAAATGCAAAGACATAGATGCCGTCGAAGCAGAAATATAAATATAAATTGGGATGTACTATAATAGTGATTCAAATATATTTGATACTCTTATGATTAAATCTGAAGAAATGAAACACATTTTACCTTGGGCTAATAAAATTTGTAAATTAGCTTTGACTGCACCAGTAACTGTCGCAGCAAATGAAAGATCATTTAGCAAAAATTTTCTATTGATATTTTAAAAAATCAAGATAGCCATTTTGTAAATTTTAGTGTCAAAAACTTTTACTAAGAGGTTAAGCGATAATTTTTAAGTAATTTTTAAAGTTTGCTTAAATTCTAATTTATTTTTTGTTTATCAGTGTTATAGGCTACAGCGATTATCGATTATCCAGAAAATCTATTTGAAATTATATAAAATTGTGCAAACTTCAAAAAATCGTAGAAAATAAATAGCTGAATATTTTTTTATTGTTTTTGCAAACATTTTTTAAAAATTATTTCAACAAAATGGTTATTTTGATATTTTTAAAGATGTTTTTAAATCTTTCAGTCTTAAATATATAGTCTTTTTTTTGTGATGTGTCGCAATTATATTATTAAAAAAAATGTTTATATTATTAATATTATAAAATGATACAAGCTGCATGCATCGAAATAAAACGAATTACAACCAAATGTATTTATGTATTTGGGTGTTTACATTCGGAACTATAACCACTATAGTCACCACCACTTAACATCGGATAATACGTTTAGGATTTAATAGTTCGGTATACCTATCACGGACTATCAAATATCAATTTACATGTAACGGTAAAAAAGTGAAACGTGACCACGTGACTAAGTGACTAAATGAATAATCAAGACTTTTGTAATGAATTGTGTGCTTTTGTTTTTTATCAGGTACACAGCATACATATATTTAGGCTATTTTGTCTTATGCACTCTACCGTTTGATTGTGTTCAACCACGTTTAACTGCTTTACAACCATATGTTTAGATTTTAGACGATATTATATTCTCGTAATAAGTGGACGACGTAAAAGTGATTTTAGCAATAAACAAAAATTCTTGTGAATACCTAAGTAATAAATTATTAAAAATTATTATTTTATTATCAACGCATTGTTCATCGTCGTCTCGTTATTCGTTTCATTACAATGAATGATTGCAAATATAAAAATAATTAAAATATTGAAATATTGAATATGAATATTTTCATTTATTCAATGAAAAATAAACGCGTACCTAACGAGATTGCAGAGAAACAGATCGAAAAACCTCGTAAACGGTAAAATGTTAACATGCTATAATATCGTTCTAAATTCTAGAGAGATCGCTGGCTAGTATCATAATAATATCACTATGATTCCAACAATAACAATAAGAATTGTACTGGCAAATCGTTACTATAGTAAATATTTATTACAATTGTATAATACATTAATATTATATTGTCGCGATACAGAAAGTTCAGCGATACAAAAATCGATGTCTAGCATGAAGTAACCGCGCCGGAAGACATACGGACGGGATATGTCGCACAAGCCGCTGGCGAATCCTGGCGAAAAGCCCGACCAGTTGAGCGAATCGTTCAGCAAGCGGAAAACACGAAACAGCAGCAACTCGAGCACGTTATCGGGACAAGGAATGTCAAATGAAAGATCCGCGAACAACGGTGGCGGGTCCGAGGTAAACGCTGACCGCGACGCCTTTGTCGACCATAAATTGGTCTGGCAAAACTACACTGTGATGAACAATGCGCCAGAACACGCATGATGATTCTACGCGGAGCGCATAAAGTACTTATAGTAATACGTATTACGTACCTATATTTCTGCAACCCCGTTCATTTCAATTTTTCAACTTTTTCCAACGCCAATATTTAGTGCATCATTCCTGCCGATATAATTAACAATTACTTGAACAACAAAACATTTTTCCATTTAGTTTATCTACCATTTAGACTTTAAATACTTAAATTATTCACTAAATTTTTATTATTTTCTAATTATTTAAAAATATACTTTACATTAATGTAAATTGATGTAATTCTTAAAACCATTCTACTTATTTAAAATCCTGTTATTAAACCTAACTAGAATTAAATTGCATACATTAATTTAATTTCTAGGGAATATTTATGTTCACTTGACATTCCAATGTAGTAGCTCTATAAATAAATGTAATTCAGACACAACTAGACTAATAGTTTTATATCCGGTAAAAGGACTGTTTCAGTTGTCGATATGACCACAAATAAAATGTTAGTTTCATCATTAACTCTACCTTAAACCATTTCTTCGAAATTATTAAAATTATCACCTTTAATATTGATAGTTATGTAAGGGGTCGGTATTAAACAATGTAATTAACATATTATGTTGCCGAAATTATTTCATTTTTTGACGATATTTTCAACAAACTCCATCAATATATTTTTTGGTGTTAAGTTATTGACTTCTATAAAGTATATTAAACTATCACAGTAAGCAACCATAAGTATTGACATAATCGTATCAAATAACATAAATTAATTAAAATTACCTTTCCTAATACATGAAAGTTGTTAGCTTTCAGCTCCTCCGAACTGGAACTATTTTTCAGTATCTGCAAGGATTTAAAATTTCTTGAGCGTATAAACCTTGGTGGGCTTGGTAGAAAATATGACATATTATTTCTTTGCCTTTTTGATTTACTATTCCAACTTTCACATGCTAAAGCTTCTTTGTTTAAATTTTTAATAGTATCTCCTAAGCACAATATTAATATATTACATTATTGATAACAATTACACAAATGTGAAAAGTGTAGATATGTATTATGTGTATACATGTAAAATTATATTTATATAAATATTATACAAATAATATAATAATTATAACTTAATAATATTAACCTTCTGGTATTTTTACTAATTGGCACTCTGTGAGGGTATTAACATTTTTCAATTTATTTATCTCTTCTGTTAGCTCATTATTTCTCTTTTTCAGTTTATCTGAAAATTTGAAATACAATATATAGTAAATTCATTTGAATGATATTTATAAAAAATTTCAAGGTTTCAATTTAATAAATTCTGTACATATGATTATGTATATAATTTCTGTATAAAATTTTAAATTGTACAAATTAAAAATATCAGCTGGAATTCTTGAGTTCTTGAGCCATAATTATTATTTTTCAAATAATCAATTAACTCCCAATTTCTACTACCACGTTTGCAGTATGCAGTAAAACGTCCAATTGAATAATTTTTATATTAAATAAATTTTTTTTAAATACTATCAATATGCAATTTTAATTGGGTATATTTCTCCAGCCCCCCCCCAAAAAAAAAAAAAAATTTTCTTAATTTAATCATACCCCTCGTTTGTAGCCGGTTCGTATTGGTTTGTAAAGTAATTTTTTTTGTTTGTAGAGGTTATAGAATAAAATGCAGGACATAAAATAAGTTAACATTTTTCTTAAAAAGTTTGAAGTTATAATTTTTCTTGATATTATTTATATAGTATTGAATAAATATTCACACTGTACAGTTGATTCAGATTTAATTGGAATTGATTTTACTACCAAATTATCGTATTATATTTCCCAAGTATTACTTAATCTTCTACAATATATGCTTTATAGTGACCTACACTTCCTACATCACCGGTCAATAAACAAAGTCCTCTAATCTTACAGTTAATATTTTGAATATTAAGTATAGGGGAGATGTCCGATAATTTTATAAATACAACAGTGCTTTTTTTTTGACTGATGAATCCTAAAATTATGTTAGTAAAATTATTAATTAATTATTTCATTGTTATAATTTATATTATTATAAATAATATTATGTATAAATTATATGCATATGTTTAATGTTTATGCATACTCACCTTCGTCATTTTGAATTAATTCCATAAATAAATGTTGGTTTGATAAAAATGGTGTTAATGTTTCAATATTTGTACATGTCTTATTGCCATTTTTATGTTCGAAAATACTGTTGCTTACACAAGTACATTCATAAATAAATGTTTGAAGTCCATTGAAGTTTCCATAATAAATATAAGTTATATGGGAATATTGCAGGTAACTGGTTTTATAACATTTTGTATCCGTACATTCTGTTTTATCATAAATTTTCGGAAACTCTGGTATAATACGTGTAATTAAATTGTTGAAAGTTGTTTCACATTTCAGAAGTGTGTGATTGTACTTTAAGGGAGTTTGTATTAGTTTCTGTAAATTAATTATAATTTTTGCTCTTTCTCTGTAAGTGTCAACTGCAATTTCTTTTGATAGAATTTTTTTAATAAATTTTATAAATATAGAACAGTTATTTATTTCTTTGTTTGATTTTAATATTGTCCACTGTCACATATAGCCACCGTTATCAAAAAGTGTCAAAGGCACACGTCTTAATGAGCACAATTTTACCATAATATTTTATTTGTAGAGCTTTAATATCTTCAGCTCTCGATCTCTTTTTTAATATTGGTAAAAATCTATTGATTTTTTTTTGACTGCAAATCTAAATACTTTAAATGAGGATTTGGACTCAAATAAGATTTAATTTATTTTTTGTTGTTTCGACACCAATTTTCTTTTGCTTTATCTTCATCCTTATATTTAATTTATTACACACACGCAGTTGTAATGCACTATTTAAACTGTGCAATCTTTTCACTTATTCATAAAATATTGCCCCGTTAGATAATATCATGGTTAATCGACATAAAATATAAGTACGATATATTACGATAAGTAATACAATTCAATACGATAAAGGTACAATATACATTGATTATAGTGTGTGTATATTTATATGTATATACATTTTACATCAATCCAAAAAATTCATAAAAAGTATAGGTATTCTACGATTGAAAAAAAATACCAACCAATTATATATGTAATATAATATATATACATAGCTAAATACGCTAAAATATCATTTTGTCGAATCCAACATTAGTATTTTAAATAAATAAACTTATTACTGTATTAAAGGTTTTAATATAAACGTAGTATACAAATTATTTTGGTAAATTAACCAAACAATTTGGTGGAAACGGGTATTGGTGGAAAAGGGAAAGGTCTAATTTTGGTGGAAACGTGTTACGCCCACTTTTTTTTTATCCGGGACCCAATTTACCGAGATAAGGTCATTTGGGACCCAATTTACCAATCTCGCTGGAGAAATGTACCCATTTTAATTGTATGTAAGTATATGTTCTACAAAATGTATAAAAATATAATTTGTAGTACAAAATTATACTTCATAAATTTAAAATGAAGTATTTTATTGTCTAAAAATATTTTAAAATTGCTCTCCTGAAAAGTTGACTTTTTTCACATACCAGTTTTTGGCTCTCAGCCACAGCATTGAGAGTTGTATCTTTTTGAAAGTAACACACACCTCTTGGCTCATAGATGAATAATTTTATAATATTAACCTTTTAAGTTCTAATAATTTTCCTGATTGACATTTTATGAGGGTATAATATTTTTTCAATTTATGAGTCTCTTCTGTTAATCCATTATTTTCCTTTTTCAGTTTATCTGAAAATTTGAAATACAGTAATGTAAATTCATTCGAATGATATTTATAAAAAATTTCAAGGTTTTACAACTTATATAACTTTTACAATTTGATAAATTCTGTACAAGATTTAATGAATCTAAAAGAATAAAATATACGGAGAAAAATAGTAATTTATTAATAGAAATTTTTTTAATTTGCGGGGGCGGTGGTTGAGCAAGAACTCCGAACTCCGGATTCGGTGACGGTAATCGGCAGGAATGAGGCTCTAAATATTGGCGTTGAAAAATTTAAGTGGGCGGGAGTGCGGTAATGTTCATCGCGGTACTATCAAGCGAACGCGTACGGCTGCGTGGACCGTGGTCATGGGCCGGCCGCAGTTGCGCGAGCTGTTCAGAGCTGCTGCGGAGAGAGCGGTCTGCACATCGGTAACGGCCGATCTGGTGGTCGTCGAGTCGGTGAACACGGTCCGGTGCGCGTCCAGCAAATTGCTGGTGATGGCCACTACGCAATGGTTCGTCCAATCGTTCGTGGTCGAGTTAAACGCATGGTGGTCGCGTCCGTCGTCCATCAAGCATTTTCCGCCGCCGCTGCCACCACCCGCGAACGGCCTGCACGCCGCTGGCGGACGTCAGTAGCCGTCGACCGGCAACCAACTCTACGTCGGCCACTTGACGAGCTCCATCACGTCCGAGCACTTGCAGTGAAGAATGTTCGTCGAGTACGGCGAAGTGTCCGTATCACAGACGGTCACTGTCGGTGGTCCGGTAAACCGGCCAAGTTCAGCTACGCTTTCATCGTGTTTTTGGCGGGCCTGAGCCCCGAGGGCGTGAAAACCGCGCTCGCCAGATCGAGCTATTAACATTAAAATGTAAACTTATGGTGCTTGGCACTCGATAGTTTAGTATTTTTACGTAATGTGCAGTAGCGACATGACATGTCCACCGCTCCACCTTATACTATTAAAAAATTATACCATTATTTTCAATACAGTTTAGGTATAATTTTTTTTGTTGACCAAAAATAACTATAACCTAGAAGATATGCCTATTTGAACTATTTTTGCAGAATTGAAATTCGATTGTTCTCTTATCTAAGTTATTATCTATTCTCAAACTGCAGGTATCAATTGATTCAAATTATTATGAGTGAAATATTTATTACATATGGAATACAATATCATGTGCTTACACTTTATAAAATTGCGGCCAATACTTGTTAAGTTCTTGCATCCTGTAAACGTATGAAACGTATGAAACGTATGAAAATATAACAGTATGTAACCATAGTCTACAAGCATCAAAACCATTGCCTCCCAAGAAAAAGTGCACTTTCTCTAAAGCAAAACAGCAGCTATCGCATAATATGGTATATATAATATGTATAACCAAGTTGATAACAATATAATCAGTCAGTGAATCGATTAATTATTCATTAGTTCTAAGTGATTTACACCTTTGGCTACTATAAAAATAACAAAGCTCAGTCTAATTATGGACCATCACCACAATCTGTAAAACTTTTGTCATTATTATTTATCTATACCAAAAAATACAAAAGATATACCTTGGATATAAAAGACAATAAGGTTTTGTATGTAAATATTATAAATATTATATTATTTTAATTAATATATGAGTATATATACATAAAATTATAAAAATTATTTTTACTAAATCTGTACTCACTAATAATAGGCTTTATTAAATTATAACTAATAAGATACAGGTAAAATAAAACAAAATTGTAAGCACTATTTTATATTTTAAAAAATAACTTAATTATAACATCCTAGTTAATATATTATTACGTGAATGCTTGGCCATATTTTTGATTTATTACACATAATATAACATAAAAGTATATTAGAATACCTATGGACTAGAATACATAGGCACTTGCTTTTTTTATATCAGCTATATATGTAGGTATTTGATTTTAACTACGCGAGACGGATATACGAGATTATACTTTGCACTTTTTAATTTTTAGCTTCTGAAATTACTTACAAATCCCATAATTTGAAATTTTTTATTAAAAACATCTAATTATAATCAAAATGGCTAATATAAATTATATTTAAATTAATATAATATAATAATATATAATATTATATTATTATATTTTAATTAATGACCCTATTATTTTTTATAAATTTCTTAAGGTACTTTTAGTATTTTTATTTTTATATTTACAAGACTTTTCACTGGAATTAAATTACTTTTTTTTTAAATGTTATAATAGTTGCTAAAACAATCAACAATTGTTGTGCACATTATACAGCTATCCTTTTAATAAGCGATTGACGATCATTTTGATATTCTTACTATAACACAATACGAGCACAGTTTTAAAAAGCGACATTTATGGTTATTAAATAAAAATGAATTCTTGTATACAAACAGATCTGCAAAAGACGTGGTAAGCATATCTTATGATATTATTTTGAATTTTTATATACCTACTTTATATACTATAGGTAAACCATAGTATATTGTATTGGATCATTCAGTGTTTCAGACTTTTACACGAGTACACATTTTCGTTTACAAACCAGCATTTTCGACTGGTCGCACGCTTGGAATGATTAATCGTTCTGTTTTGCTGGTACCGCCTTGTACCTACTACGTGCACGTAAACACGACATGATCGTGCGGTGGTGTTTTCAATTTCTTTTGAAAATACCATCATATATTATAATAAAATACAATATACAAATATACGTTTAGACTCCCCGCGCGGTCCCTACGGGTAAGCATTCAGCAACAGTATTATTATTAATACATCGTCGTCGGGTGTTTTATTCATTGAGCCCTTACCGTCTTATTCCCGGGAATTCGATCGCAGTTCTGCATATTATCCGGGTTCTTATATAATCGCATAATAATTTAATAATATTATTATACAACAGTTTATAATACGCGCATGATAGTACATCTTACCGATATGCATATTATACAGTTTTTTCGTCATCACGTAAGGGGTGAAACTTGGGTAAAACTTTCGGAAGCGCACGTGTGACTATATTATATTAAATTATATAGCCGTCTTGCCTTTTAGAGAATATTGTTGGCATTTGCGGCGAAACAGCTATAAGCATAAAGAAACTTTTCGCGTTTCAACTATAAATAGTAACAACAATCACGTGTACGCCGCCACTGCCACTGTCCTAAACAAACGAATTCCTAAATAATATTCAAATAGAAATAAGCATATGTACATTCAAATCCCGTCAACGTTGTCGTCAATTGTCACAATATAATATATATACATCGTAAACATAATAACAGTGAATATAATAATATATTATAACGATGAAAAGGGGACATTCTGCGCACATCGTTCGACGGCGACAACAGCGACAACAAAAACACTCTCGATAAAAACGAAATGTCATCGTCGTCGCGTATAATATAATAATAGACGTACGCACCAATATTGTTGTGATTATATACGTTTCGATTTCCGAATAATTGTGATTTGTATAGGTACAAGAGGTGGAAAAAGACGAGGAGGCGGCTGCGGTTATTTATATATCAATTATCGTCGTCGCCACTGTGTGTGAGGGGCGTACTAGGGCGGCAACTGTATAATATGTGTATAGTTATTATCACACCGTAAGGGTGTCGCGCAGAATCTGTAGCTTGTTGGATCACGATATAAGAGTACATCATATATGATTATATTTTATTGAAATACTGTATGTACCATTGGACGCGACTTTTGCAAAAGTCCCGTATCACACTTAGTGTCTTCGTGACACATTGACATATTTAAATGCCGTTTTTTTTTCTCCCGACAATCTTATTGTTAGAAATAATTAGTAAAAAAATTGCAATTGAATGGCATATGTTTTAAACAATTTTTATGCAATTTAGTACTTTAAATTTTAAAGGTAGCAATTATTTTGACCGTATGTTTAAAACAGTGTATTATACGTATTACGTATTCATATACATCACGCTCTCTCACAAGGCTCTAGTCACCATTCTAAGAAATCGTATTTTATATATTAATACATTGTCACGTCGTAGCAATAAAACTATCTCGATTATGCGTCCCAACGTGTACTAAAGACAACCAAAATATACAAAAAAAAATTTTTTTTCAATTTTGCTTTCAAATATTTAAAACGTGTTGTTATTTTCGTTTTCGTTGTAGCAGTAACAAGTATAAATATTAGTATTGAATTTACCCATTACTACAATTATAAGAGGAGGAAGGTGGCTGCCAATATTTAACACTGTTGCGCGGATATAATTCACTACTTTAACAATGCGTATTATTAAGCACAAAGGAAATTAAAATAATATAAACAACAAATGAGTTGATTACATTTTTATTTTGTTTTATTATAATTTGATTGTAAGCGACATGGATAGGTACGATAAATACGATTACGAATCAGATATTGAAGTTAAATGCACAAGACGTGTGGGTGTAGGTAGTTCTTCATGCTTTATATTTTATGTTAATTTTTTATTTCTTATTCAAAAATAAAATATTTTTTGGAATATTTCGATGTGTCAAAATTGAATTTTGGTAATTTAGGATAAGTTAAAAATGTATAACTATTATATTAATTACTCGTCCGAAATTTATACATTTTTATACATCTAAATACCTACTAAAACAAAACTTTTGAACATAAAAATGATTTATATCTTTCAAAAATAAAAACTTAAAAAATGATAACAATAATAAATAATAAAAAATATTTTCAAAAACGATTAAAGTGTTTGAAATAAAAAATATTCTACGTTAAATGATTTTAACGTTAATTGCTGTCAATATTACATTGCTGAACAATTGACGAATTTCCAAATTATTAAAGTTATTGACGTTCTTGTTATCTAAAAGATATTTACATTAAACTGTTATATGATTATATGAAGGTATAAATTAATAATTTTTTTGTCATTCAATTTTTATTCAAAATGTCCTACATTTATATGAAATAAGAGTTATTAGTTAGAGATTTTTCAAATCACTTCAACAATCGTTATAAATACCAATAAAAGCTATATTTCACTGATTAAAAAAATACAACACTTACTTACTAGAAAACTTTTTCTTTCTAAGTAATCTTAAAGTCTCTGCTCGTTTAAGAATAATTGAAATACATCTTTTAATCTTAACAGTTATTTTCATTAATTGATTTTTTTTATTTAGTACAAACTCGTTTATGTAAATAGCCAATAAGTTTATAATGTATTTGTTATGCATTATTTAACATTGAATTATGCTTGCATATTTTAAGTGTATGCTGGTAAGCTGAAAAAAAATTATATTGCTTACAACCATTAATCATACCGAATCATATTTATCGCAATATAAAAGCTCATATATAAATATTTATAAGAATCAAATTATTACTTATAACAATATAGTTACCAACAATATGAAATGTTTTGAAGTGTTCGTTTCCAATCTTCAATCCGCAGTAAATGGTACCTATACGATATGATGAGTATTTTAAGACGATAGATACTTATACTACCTATATGATATACATAAATAACAAAATGTCATCATTGTGAAACGAATACATTACTCAAATAATTCAGAATTTAAAATGTGGTTTACATTTAAAAATTAAAAATAGTTGTTTAGATTAGTGGGAAAGTTATAAAAAATGAAATTATCATAAATTATTAGGTCATCCAAATAATATGAAATAGGAACATACTACATACGCGTTTTATTTTTATTATTCCATTTGATCAAAATTTGAATTTTCGTTCCGCTACGATTATACTGACAATAACATACCCAGTCATAAAGCTTAATTATTAAATTTTACTCAATTTTTAAACTGTGTTCACTCGATGACTGAAGTCATTATATATGTATAATATACATACCTACACGGATAGGGATACAGTACTATTTTACACTCATATTTAATTGTTAGTTATACTACAAGAACCCATTCGCGTCACGCAAACACATGAATAGTATTGAAAGCTACAATTTTTTAAAATAGTATATTTAAAAAACTTTTTCTTTCATAAAATATTATTCGTCCATAATATTGCTGCTGTGTAGAATCTACGCGACTTCACGGCGAACGACAAGGGCCCAAAATCGAGATGACCTAAAAGTAATTACCTACTGCAATCATGCTGCACGTGTATAAGATGTATTATATTATAAAAAAGTAAGTACAATTTTAATATTTTCATTGTTTTTAGAGATTTTTTTGCGAATATCGTTTAATCCGTAATTCGTTTATTTTTCGTGTTATAAGTCTTACAACCCTTGAGCTCAGCTAATAATTTATTCAATATAGTTTAAGCGACGTCGTCTATGTCATACCGCATCTATAACCTACAGTATTTAACACGAATAATGACTTCCGCAATGTCAATACCATGACTTTAACGTAAAGACTACAAATTTTTACAACCCGTTAGCAGCTAATTGCAACTAACACGACGCAGTTTGCAATTTCTTTCTCGTGTTTAATAAAATATTTTAAAAATGCTCTATCTAGGTGTTAGGTAGGGTAATTCACGTCAACAAAATTAGGAGTACAAATGACTAATCTTCGATGGAGAGTTACTTTTGATCGAGACTAGAAGAACGCAAGCTGCATGTTTTTTAATGTCGATTTCTAAAATACGTATATATCGGCAAAAATTCGGAACTCCGTGTCAAATTTCAATGGGAAATAAAACAGCCTCGTCAAACAATGCGCTGCTACAATGTACGGCCACTGGAGATTGACAAGAAGTAAATAAAAAAAAAAAAAAAAAAAAAAAAAACGGAAAGAAATCCTAACAACAAGTGTGAACGTGTACGTATTGTATAAAAGCGTCGTATTGAACGGCCTCGTATAATGATATCGTTGCTGCTGCAGCTAGAACAAGACGTTCGGTACGTGGCGTGCCGATGACTGACGTGCCCTTTTTTCGACGGTGGGTGCCGCCTGTACGCCAACGAGACGCGACCATGACGACGACAGACGCATGCACAAAGGTTCGTCGTATGCCAGCACACAATATTTGTATCGTCCGCGAACATTATTTTACTGTACCATGTCATATTATAATATGTATTATATGCGTATACAATGTGTACCTATACCTCGTTCGCATAATAAAACGATATCGTATCTGCGCGTGCGCGAGTGTATACGAGGCTATAATATAGTGTGTGACAATACTTCGCGTACAATGACAACAGCAGCAGCAGCAGCGGCGGCGGCGACGGACTTAGACACAGTATATCCACCTATAGCTGCCGTCGATGAGAGCCGTTGAATGCCATATATGCCCACACATTGCAACACAATGATAATAGTAATAATAATACGTTCGAAACGTCTCTCTTTCTGTATAGGCACATTTTTTTTTCTCCTCTTTTTGTGCGATCGTATTTTTTTCTGCGGGCACGTCGGCCGTCCCCACCCGTCAATTATAATTTATATATATATATATTACATTATATTATATTATATTATGTGTGTACATTTCACATATCAATTCGTCCGATTTTATGTGTGTATGTGTGTGTGTGTGTGTGTGTGTGTGCGCGCGCGCGGGGTGCTCCCGCCGCCCGTCGACGTCGTCGTCTCTTTTCAGCTTTTTTCATTCTACTATATTATTCCTCTCGTTTTTATTTCGTTTTCACACATCGACGCTGCGCGCGCACACCACACGCATCGGTGCACTGTCACCCGTGTGTACATATCAATTGTACGCGCTGCACACGTACCTACCTTCCGTATACACCAGCTCATAATGCGCCCATCGCGGGCGCATATTGTTCGCATCGTGTTCGGCTGTTTGTTGACCATTATTATATGTTTCGCGTATTACCCGTACCCGCTTGTGTGTACGCATATACATATATAGGTGTATACCGCATATTTATACGCGTCGCCCCCCCCCCCAAAAAAAAACCTCCCCCGCAAACGCGAGCGAGCGCACAAACACGACCCCCGGTATATTTCGTTTTTGTACAATGCGCGCCGGTGAAAAGCAGGAGGAATTTCACATAAACAGCCTGCGCGAGAAGAAAGAGAAACGGGCTATTTTATATTCCACGTCCCCCGCGCATCGAAATCTCGTTAAAATCCACCCTCGTCTCGTACGTCATTGCTGTCAAATTATTAACGCATTTTTCTGGGCAGAGTAACACCGGTAGGCACATACCTGCGCCCATATACCCGACTGCAGTACGTGTATAATATTATAATGCGGTGGGCGCGTGTGTGTGTCTGTGTCTCTGTGTGTGTATGTGTGCTACCTATATATTATATTATGATTATTATTGTATATTATATTACATATATATATAGTGTATAGTGTGTATACCGCTATTACCTACCACCGATTGTCGACAGCCGTCCGCTGTGCAGGAAATGTCTCGCTCATCAGCCTTATAATATTGTGTATGATGTACGAATTGTGTGTATTTACCAACCTGTCACGGCGTACACTATTGTGTCGTGTATACGAGCTGCTGTCAGTGGCGTGACCGACGACAATAATATTGCAATTTATCGAAAAACCTACCTCTGCAGCCGGTGCAGTAGGTATAAATTATTATTAGGGCTTGGATTGTAATACACAATGTCATACGTTTCTTTTGACTGGCGTTTGACAAACGTAGCTGTAAAGTGGAAATTGCTTTTTATTTGATATTTTTTTATATTACTATGAGATGTTCTTTAAATTTTAAACCGCTTTTAACACATTTTCTACAAGATACAAATAACTATATAGTATAACTTACAATAGCTAAAATTTATCAAAGGACAAAGAATATAACTATCACCATAATCAAAATTTCAATCTTTAAATCAACGTAAATTGTTGTGTGAATGTTTATTGCTGTAAAAAGCTACAAAAACCAATATGTTATTTGTATATGAATATGGTATTACTCATAATTGGTCAAAAAGTGGCGGAAGTATATACGTCGTACATTTGATGAAATGCAGTTTGACGGCGCAAACTCAATATTACTGTTGGCAACCAAAACTATGATCACGATTCACGAGCAACATAATAAATAATTACGCAATGTTTTTGCATATTTTTTGTCTAATATAAAGAAAACAGAATTAATGATTTGAAGCTTGTTTTAAAAAACCGGTTGATTAGATATAGCTCAGATTATACGTATACAGACGTACAGTATTTAGATGTCGAGTATATATATATTATCTCGTATTTGAATAGGATACTGTATAATGGATGTGTCAATTATAAATCATTGCATACGAAAAACGATTACGAGGCAGACTGCCTATACTTCAGTGATATTTTTAAAAACCTTTGGAATTAGAACAATGTTGTCTGTAGCTAAGGGGCTTCAGGAAAAATATTTTAAATAATTAAGTTCCAGATGATAAATTTTATTAGTACACACAACACACTCATAATATTATATCATAACGTATTACGAAAGAACTAAAAGTCGCCAGCAATTCCTAAGTATGAGGGTTGATGTTAGCTCAGAACTTTAATGAACTTGATATGTTCTATCAATTATATTGTAATGTTAACATTATAGTATATAATATTATGTATATCTATACATGGACAATATCCGCGAACCGTGAAATTAAATACCTTTCTTAAAATAATTTAAGAAAAAACACGAAACACAAGAATGGAATGCGACAATAAATTTTGAATAAGCCATAGACAATGTCTTTAATTATTTTTAAGTTTAAAGATGTTTGATTAATTTTTTTTTTTCACGGTCACCAATCAACTTTAAACATTCACATTAGACAATATAGAAACAAATATTTTATTTAATATTGTTTTTTTCACGATTAGAACTTTCTAAATTTTACTATTTCATCTGAATCTATATGTTGTCTTTTAATTCCTATATTTTGCTGCTTAGAAAATTAGAAATGCTTATTCTTTGTCCGTTAATTACGTTTATCAATAATTTATTTTTCGAACTAAAATACATCGAATAAATATTTTGTATATTCTGTTTAAACACACATATATAAAAAATAATATAAGTATAAATTAAGTTTTACATTAAAAATAAAAAAATGCGGTCTTGTCCAGATTCTAGAGTTTGCCTTCCCTTAAAACTAATAACTATTTTTTAATTTTACATATGCTTTAAATTTAAATACCAGTTAGCATCTATCCGCTACTTATATATCAAGTAAGACGATCTTTACATTTTTTTGATTTGACTTACGTTTTTATAATCATTAACCATTTTTGAGTTTCTAACTATCCCAACCAGTTATACTGCATTTGAAATTTTTCTTCTCGGTTTTCACTAAAACCATTTTTCTTTCATTAGATATTATTCTATTTTGTATGTAAATCGTACCTCTTTTTACTTTTTAAATTATTTAATTTTAAACAGCTTTGTATACATTCCATAAATTTTTTCTGTTCCATTGACAAGTCTGACTAGTTTGAGTATATTATATTAAAACTATGTTATATTAATATTTACGGTATTAAATATTACATATATATTTTTCTTAAACAGATGTGTTATAGAACACATTACATTTATTTTTTGAATTCCATTTTTTTTTTTTTTTTTCATAAATTATTGTGGTCAAAAAGTTATTAACCGCGTGGTAGTTTATTATATTTACATTTGCTAGATCTACTTGTAAATGAATGACATTGACATTTGACTAAGGTCAGTTTTGTTATTATTAGAATATTTAATTGTATATTTGTACCTATATGTTAATTTCTCTATCGTTTGATTTTCTCACATCTACTATTGTTTGTTGGAGTATAATACTATTTGTATGTGCTGTCTCGTCAAATTTATTACCCATGTAACCATAAAACATACATAAAAGATAAATCGGCACAGCATATTGTTTATTTTTTATCAACTAATCACTATATCTACTAATTTTAGTTATCAATTTGAACAATTATGATTACTTTTTAACTTTCTCTATTTTATAATTTTAAAACATCTTCAACACTACAGAAATTAAAATTATTGACTTTAAAAATAACTAGAATAGTTTTCAAAATATTTTTTCATACAACTTATATAAAATATATATATTGAGAACGTCATTATAAACTAGAACCTGCGCAATAGGAAATTTTTTTATCTCATTAATATAAAAACATTCGGGCTTCAACGTTGATTACTAAGTACAAAATGCACACATATTGTCACTCGAGTTTATAATACATAATATATATTTTTTGTTTTACATTTTGTACATTACTATGATAATGTTTATTTGGATTATAATTAAAATTTAAAATTTAAACATAAAATTATGATTTATGTAATTATATGCTTAAAAATGAAGGTATTTTTCCCCTAAACAGCTTGCGTTGACTTTTACTGTAAATGACCATTATCATCATAATGTATAATATATTACACAAAAAAGAATAGTTAATACATTTCAAGTTTAGTAAATATTTTATCATGTAAGTCGTTGACACGGGTTGGATGTAAATTATTCTGAGGTGACAAAATATTTTGTTATTTAAGTAATGCCGAGGCTACTGTATGAGAGCTGTTATCGTTGATTTCAGCAAGAGTGTATTAGCAAGATGTATAAGGTGGTCGTGCACGGATGAGAAACAAACAGCAATCACACAAATCACAGTGAAATATTATAATATAATAAAAATGTTTGACGACCATAGATTATTTTGAATTTATCTTGCTCTTCTTCTAATCATTATTCGTTTGTCGTTCGACCTTTATAAAATTAACTGTTCTAGGATGTACTTGTACAATGTGCATACTATATGAGTCATTATAAGGTCTTAAAAGAAACGGACGTAAAATGACAAACGTATGCCATCACGTACCTCACCTTAAGTTAACAGTGTTGGATACGGCGTGTTGGCTAAATTGAATTTTGGATAAAATAATAAGCCTATGGTAATACCATCGAACAAGCGCTTAAGGGCGCTATGAATTTAAAATTTTCAATTCTACCTCACTCTCTAAACATTTTTTCTAGTTACAGCCTTATACATATAATATACTAACCGTAATCGCGAGGCAAGTATAGTGCTCACATACACGGTATAGTTGTAGCACCTTTGTAGCCTTAAAATATATGTATATAAAGTATATATATGTATAAATGTATAAATGTATATATATATAAACTGTATCTATATTATATACTTATTGAAGTCTTTGGAGTATATGTAACGATTTTGTTATTTTTTCCTATGTACACAATATGGTAAACAAGCTTCCCCCCCCCCCGAAATAGCTGTGTATTTGGTTTCTGTGTAAACACTAATAAAAGTAAAGTGAGGACATATAAATATCAAAGACAAGTGTACGGGCTATTGGCGACGGTCGATGCTTCGTTCTTTTGATGTATTATAATATATCTGGTGTCTATTTACAACACATAATATAGCTATATGTACGAAATATTCACGTTGCACTGTCAATGCCGTGTAGGGATTGTAATTTTTGTCGTCCTATGTACACATTATGAAAGCTTTCGGACGAGTTTTTTACTGCACGTTTACCTCGTCCTAGTCATTTAAATAGAGTACTACGTGTAACTTTTATATTTCATTAAACCGTTCAATATAGCCCGCAATCATGTATGTATATATATGTATCTATATTGCATATAGCTGGTAATATAAATATCTGTGCAATATTATGTATTAATTGCCTTGTCAACTATAAACGAAAATTATAGGAATCATAAAATAATAATGTGTAATTTATTATTCAATTTTGATCATTACTATTTTTTCTGCTCCCAAAACAGCGCTTTCCTGCAGTTCCTATACTTTCCTAATACAGATTATTTAACAAAACATAATAAAAAGGTATATTCATTATTCAAAAATAAGCAATTAATGGCCTGGGATTAAACTAGTAGACGAGTATGCAGTAGAATAATTTTGGACACTACTTTAAAAACTATTCATTGCAATACATTAAATTAGGTACTACAATATTTACACTCATCACCGTTTTATTAGAATTATTATAGAATTATTATAAAGTTTCAGTAGAAGATTACAACCATATATAAGTGCAAAACCAAAAGTGAATTGGATTCTACTTGTATTATGACTTTAAAATGATCGTCTCAAACATTAAAATATTATAAGCATACACTGCATGCATCAAAATATTAACCACATTAGTTTTTGTTATTCTGCTTAAAATACGTTCGTGTCCAAAAGAATAATTTGTCGGATAACGATGTTCAACTGTGAGAACACACGTCATCAATGCATCAATTATTATTTAGATCGAATTGTACCGATAAACAATAGCTTGTTTAAATTTTGTTTGATACGAATCCGTGATTTCGATTCAAAATAATATTATTAACGGATAACCACTG
>NW_020271674.1:133528-172416 GCF_002803265.2 Melanaphis sacchari | reverse complement strand
TATACTTATCCTTTTCATATAGTAAAAAATGTATGGCATGATTAACACGATATAAAAGTTTGGGAGTTTGCTCTCTCGGTGTACCCTAAAGTCATTACTTTTCGTTTAAATATTCTATTTTGTTAACATTTTAGCTTTAAATATCTTTTAAATATCTTTTTCAGAATTTATATTGCTGTAATAATTTTAAGAGGAATCTTGTATTAAATTTTCAAGCTTTTTGATTTAACAAACATATTTTTTTGACACTAAGTCTATTGTTACTATAGAAACAAAATTGTAGTAACATAGTTAAAAAAATATGTAAATTTAATATATTAACGTAGGTACACGTTGAATTTGTAGAATCATCATTTAAAAAAAAATTAAACAGTCGTAATGAAAAATTACTTTTAACAGATAAAAATGAATACAGACCTGAATCAGGATGAAGCGCTCCTCCTCGAACAGCAAAAGTTGAATGCCGAACTGTCAGAACTCCGGGAATGGATCGATACGAGAATGACTAAGCAATTGATGTTGCACGAACAGATGGTGGTAAATTACGATCGGATGTTAACAAAATGCTACGTGTACAAAGAGGAATTGGAACGGAATCGCACGGAAAACGCACGTTTCAAGTTCACTTCACAGTGTTTGATGGACAAGATCAAAGAGTTGACCAATAGTGATGTCAAAAAATCTTTAATCGACCTCGAAAAAGACGATAATGTTAACGATCACGATAAAGATAACGATACCGATGCCGATCCATTAACTGCATACATGGAAGTGAGTCTTATATACACTTAAAAATTATAACTCATTAATGTCTATAGAAATAAAAATACATATTGTTATATTATTGCGTATAATATAATATCTAATAATATTTATTTATTCCATTAGATAACAATATTACAATAAAATTATAATGATAATAATAATAATTATTATTATTATGATTATTATGATAGTAGTACTTAACAGTAATTGGTCACCTTTAAGGCTTAAGACCAATGTACGGAAGTTAGATGTTTGATATGTCTACATTACTTGTAAATATAAAAATATATAACTACATGCGCTAATTAGTATCTACTTTTACTAAAATAAGCTATATAGCAACAAATGAAAAGATAAATAATTATAAATATATTATATTATGTGACAGTATTGTAATTATTATTGTGGATAGAATAAATAAATAAATAAAATATTAATTAATAATAGCATAATATATTGATTAATCATAATACTATAAAATGCGATTAAAAATACATACCTCAAAAATATAATTCTGGACTTCTGGTATATAATTATATAAGTTGTATGATATGATAATTGTACAAAGTTTAATACATCGCATGCAGTGGTGTAACATATGATTTTATAAACTTTTCGTTGAAAATTTCTGCAATATACATAAGTGTTTCTATTTAAATTTTTTCCGACGTTTTTCAACAACTCATTCGTCATCAATGTTTACAATAGGAATTACGTCCTATATGTTTCAAATATTTAAGAGATGATTCCCAGGTATATCTTGTCGTACCCTATAAAGTTGTAAAATATTAAAAATAAAGCAAGAACTTTCATACATTTACATATTTTTTTCCAGTCAATTTTATCATATAATTAATGAAAACAAAATAAAATTCACTAAGTTTGTGATCAACACTATTTGAACAATTGCGTATAATTAATAATGATTTTATAATGCATCTAAAATATTTGCTCTAATTATCAATATTATGTGCTACAGATGTGTACCAAAAAGTTGATAGAAGAAGTAAGTGCATACAAAGAACAGATCGAGAAGACATCCATAGAGTTGGACGATATCAATAACCAGCTAGCCAAGTCGGCAAAAATGGAAGACTGCCTAAAGAGATGCGTGGACAACTTGACTGTGTTGGCCGAAGCAGAACGAATGAGAAGAGACCGAGAAGAGTCAGAGCTACGGAAGACGGTGAACCAGCTGACGGCTAAACTGGATGAGGTTCAGCAGGAAAAGGACCGATTGCGGTCGGTCGAAGCTAAGATTTCGGTAGAGATGATGCACCACGAATCTGCGCAGAACGAAGCGTTGCGTACAGAAAACGCCCGGCTGCAGGCTAAACTGGGAGCTAGTGGAATTGTGGTAGCCACGCTGCAATCGAGGGTGTTTGACCTGGAGAAGGAGCTGGCCGAGCAAACGGATGCAGAGCACATGCAACAGGAACAGAGTCAGGTCCCCGGTTTTGGTGGTGAATTGATAGACGGCGGATCGTCTACATCTCTGATACTGTACCAGTGTAATCTGTCCCGGGCGGGTGACGAAAAAGTGGCCAGTTTTTCAGACCTAGGACGCGGTGATGACCAAACAATACCGTGTTTGTTATCGATCAAAAGCTCCGGCACTACTGCCGAAGACATTCAACCGTCTAATCCGCAGCTGACCAATGACGACCATCAACCATCGTATTTGGATTCGACCGACGAAGACCGCCAACTGTCGTATTCGCTGTCATCTACTATGGAAGACTGCTGTACCGAGACAACCTCTGAACCATCACAGGCAAAATTAAAAAATAACCGTTTGGATTACTTAATACAAAAATACGAGAGCAAGCACGAAGACATTTCTAATGCATTTCATAATCAGAAATAATCGTAATTTAATTTTTTTATTATTATTATTATTTACTGTTCGAGTACTTAGTTAATCCACTGCAAACACTGAACTACAAGTCCGCGTAAAGTCGTAGTCTCAGCAACAAAAACGTCCAACTCAACCGATAGTACGAAGAGCTTTGAATAACATTTTACATGGGCATATGGTATTTTAAATAAAATCGAAAATAAAGTTCATAATTCATTATTTATCCAACATAGGATTCACACAAGTGTATGTGTGTGTGTGTAACATACATGAAACAAATAATAGGTAGGTTTTATCAGATATACAAAATCAACTTCATTTTTAATGAAGTTTGTGAGATTGTCTTATTCTCTATTTTATCACAATAATTGAATAGTTTATAAGTTATAACTATTCATTTAACAAGCAATCATTTCTTTTCATTTTTATACCTATTAAAAATAAAAATCAACCGAGGTATTTATAATTTTATGTTTTTAAATAATATTTATGAAGTGGTATAAATTACACATCTATAAATATAAAAATGGAGCCAAAAATGTATAACAATTCATCAATTGAGAACGGCTGGGCCGATTTGGCTCAAACATTTTTTTAATTGTTCGTAATTGCCAGGAGAAGGTTTTTACGAAAAAAAAATTTGGAAAAACTTTTAACACCCGCACCACAAATACTTTTTAATATTTAACGTGTAAATTATATTATTATAATAATAATAATATATGATTATATTATTATTATTATTATTATTATTATAGTTTTATTATCACTCTAAAGTTTATCAAAAAGCATTAAGTTCGCCGGGTCCACTTAATATTTAAAAAAACTTTTTGGCAAAACAACGTTTGCCGAGTCAGTTATTATTTAATATTTTATAATAATTCTAATTATTATTAAATCGTTTATACTGATTGAAATGTACAGAAATAATACAGAAATACATTTAAACGCTTTTTATAAAAATATTTGTTTTACCATTTAAATGTTTTTCATCGATATTTTTGTCGAAAATATAGTCATAAACATTAAACCACAATTTACTGAACTAAAATAAACTATAATAAATTAACATTCTTCTCTTTTAGTACTTTTTTGGTAATAATTATTTGAAATTGATTAATTAAGTCCATAATTAATTTAATTCTTGTTAATAATTGCTTTAATTCCTTAAACTACAAATGGAAAAAAACGTTAAAATTATTTTATATAACATTATAGTTCACAAAAATGCTGTTAAAAAAAATTTTCAAACCATAATTCGATTAATTATATTATTGTATTATATGTTATTAATTATAACATTTTATTTATTTATTTTATCTTGTTTTCTAAATTACCGTGAGAATACATATACAATTTATAATATGCTTGAAAATATTAAATTGGGCTCATTCAGATAATTATTTATTATTTTTTTAAAAGAGAGTCTGTTTAAATAAATAGCATATATACGATATTACTAATATATTTATTATCAACTCAGTTGTGCACTAACGGATCATAATATTCGTGACGCGCAGCACCACATTATTAATATAATAAAACTATCCGCTTTCTGAATAGAAAAATTGACAACCGAATGAACACACGATATCAATAGCCGATGCTCAGTAAAATATTACGCCCGATTTGACGTGCGACTGACGACTTAAAATGCTTGTAGGCAGTGGAGTAATTCGAGTGTTGTTACAAGGATAATCGAACTATAAAGTGTGAACAAATTTAATTCGATGTTTCTTACGATATTGAAACATAAACTTGTAATAGGCATAAAATCATAAGAACTCCAAAATTAGATAAAAACTTATAATTTTCAAAAACTTCTTAAAATTTATAACTCTTAAGTTAGACTTCATTATTCGCGCCACGATCACAGAATAGCAATCCTTATGATTAGTATTTAATATATATCTATTGATAAAATGAACTTAGATAAAAACTACTCAATACCTACTCATCAAATGTTCAAAATCACACAGTAATATTAATTCCTCACGACCACATATATGTAAAATATTATAACTCTGTACCTAATTAAAGACATTTTATTTAGTTTATAGTACCTTTTATTTTATGCAAAATATTATTTTACTTTTAGATTATAAGATTACAAGTGACGATGATTATATTCTAACTGTTGAGTATAATCAAGCCACTTGTATTAAACAAAAACGTAAGACTAGATTAATTTAAATTCATATATTTATATTTATTTTTTTTTAATCGCTATAGTTAGTACTCACTTTCAAATAAAAAAATGTGGTAATATACAAAGTAATATACTAGTAAAAATTTTAATCTCTTTGTTTTTCAATTTATTTATAATATTTTAATTGTAATATATTTTTTAATTATATTAATTAATAACAATTATGATAAATTCGTGAACAAATAAAACATTTAAAGTAATATGTTTTTTAAATGTATTTATATTTTGGATATAAAATTGCAAATACGTCAGTTATACAATTTATATTAATTAAAAGCAATTGATCATGAACTACTTAGCATATGGTATAAAATGTAATGTTTTTATACTCGGCTGAAAATTATTAAAATACTTAAAAACGGTTATAATATACATGCTCAAATAAAACAAAATAACAATGATCTTTGGGATAATGAAACGTATAATTTCATTATTAATTGGCTAATTATTTTTGACGATGGTTTATTGGACTTAAAAAATTAAAATGATTGCCCACAAAACCTTTTTCTATTCTAATATATATATACCGATTGTTCACTAACTTAGGGAACACTGAATTTCTTGACCAGATTATATTGAAGTAAATCGAATTTTTTTTTACAGGCTAGTGGTTTATAAATTGTTATTATTTTAGTACGGGAATGCGCAATAAAAAATATATTTTCTTAAATAGCAACACCTATTTTAAACACCATATTCAGATAGACTCAACTTTTTAAGGTAATTTTGATGTATTATGTATTAACTATAGCTCTAAATTAAAAATTTACTGGATAAAATTCATTTCAACTTTAATAAATAATACATTTTTACGATTCATTTAAATGCATTAAACCATTTATAATTATTTATTGTTGGTTACTTTTTGAATAATTTTGCGTACTTTTTTTTTATACTTGTTATAACTTATAAACAAGATAAATATAATATGGGCATAAATGTATTTTATAAATGTATTAAATATCAATTACAACAGTTATTTTATAATTATACAATTAATTAAATAAATTGTTCAAAGTTTGCTTCGTTATTTTCGACGCATAATTGAAAACGTTGTAGAAATTCTTTATTGATTGCTAACATTTGATTTTCGGTTAAGTTACTTTTTATTTTATTTTTTAAATCTGCTAAATTAAGTAATAACTGGTGGATCTTTGTATATTATTGTTTTCAAATGTCCCCATAAAAAAAAATACGTACAAATGTTCAAAAATTAACCAATAATAAATAATTATAAATGATTTTATGCATTTTAATGATTCGTAAAAATGTATTATTTACTGAAATTGAAATTTAGACCTATCCGAATGTGGCGTGTGAAATAAGCGTTGCCATAAAAAAAAAAAAAAAAAAATGTTTTTATTGCACATGTGCTTACTGAAATGATGAAAACTTTGAAATTTATCTTTAAATGTGTATTTATATACCAATAACTTGTAAAAATAAAATCTGATTTATCCCAATTTAATCTGGCAGAGAAGTTCAGCGATTCCTAAATTAATGAAGAGTGAGCACACAGTATACACATAAAGTAATATCTAATTTTTACACATGCATTTTACAAGTTAGTGAGCTGAACCTACTTGGAGATGAAACATTATCAATAATAATCAACATGATTTTGAAAAAGTTTTTGATAGTAAAATCTTAATAAAGCTTATATATTATGATATGAGAAACAAAAACAATTTTCTTATTTTCATATACTAACCACTAACAAGGCTATTTTTAGTAATTAATTTATAAAAATTTTACATTTTTTGAATATTCCGTGTTAATTACTTGGTTATTAATATTAGTTTAACAATTTAAAGACGTCATGAAAAATAATGGTCATATAAATATCAAGTTTAGAAATAAAATGTATTTTACACATTTTATTAGTTTTGAAATTTCGTATTTGGACATTTTTAACTATATTTAAATTAACCTTAGTCATACTTTGGTTGCTCTCTAGGTTAGTATAAGAATACTCAAATATAGGTACTATACTGTAAATTTAAATTTTATCATAACAACTAATGGATCTACAAATTTGTAAGAAATAGTACATTTTTTAGATTTCGAGCTGAATAATTTCATATTTTTTATTTTTTCTATGTACGTAAAGGCAAAATGCTAAGATATTTAACTTTGAATGTGATTCCTAGAAGTAATATGAATCTAGTTAGTACTTTTGGATGGTAAAAATAAAAATATCTCTGTTGTTTTCATAGTTATCAAGAAAAATTAATAAAAAATGTAATTTTTATACAAAATTATATAATTTTTGATAAAATATAATATAGTTCATTTTTTTTTTTTTTTTGAAATTCAAAAATAAATAGTTTATAGAGATTTGGTGTTTTCATAAAATATTAATATAATTCGACAATTAAAATTTTGAAAAAATTTGAATATTTTAACATGAGGTTTCTCATAAGATTGTTTTAGTGGATTTAAAAAATATCTTTATTCTTACATGGCTACATTTCCTTTTGAAAATCAGAAATTCTAAACTTACGATATTACACAGAATACGTTTAAATATTATTAGATTAATTCATTTTAAATTCTGATTGGAATGATGACCATTCAATTTATCATATTGTATTTGTTTTTTGTTTTTTTTTTTTTTTTTTGGATAAATATCTACACTATAATTTTTTGATAAATTGCTTCAATTTTCATAAAACGAGGGTGGTTTTAAACATTATTTTAAATCTAGTCTATACTTTTACGAAATCTAACTTAAAAATTCTCAGAACTTATTTTTATAATTGGGAAAATAAATAAAAAATTCAGAGAAAACAGCAATCTTCTAGTAAATAAAATTTTTAATAAATTTGCTTATGTAATAATGAGATAAATAAGAGAAAAAATGATATAAAACAAAGATAAATGTAAGTAAAATTGTAACTAGGGTGATATACTTCTAGACTTAAAGTACTGGAATATATAATCACTCATCAGATACTCATATTAAATTTAAATTATTACCTTCCTTCTGATCTTCGGAGAATTCTCGAAAATATGATCAAGTACACCGTTAAGTAAATTTAATGTGTAATCTGTAATAAAGGTTTTTTTTTTTTTTTATCAAGACATTCCTAGCCAAGAGTAGGCTATCTATATCTAGAGATAATGTATACAATTTTTACTTTTGGCTTTTATAAGGATAACTAAAAAAAAATTTAAAAAAAAATATATAATAAGATTAATTAACAAATAATTATGTACGTGGTGTACCATACATGGAATAATGACAAGTTTAGGCTTAGCTTAAATGTTTTGTAATAAAGTATGCAGCATAATATAATCATGCATTCATGCGCCTTACCAGATTTACAGCAGTGAATATGTGATACTTGTCAGGAAAAAAGTAAGTTAACACAAATGAGTAGACAACTTTCTAAACAGTTGAGTCCAAATAAAAAACATCACTGGTTTAACTTATTGAAAAGAAAAGGTCCAGTTATCGCTCGTAGAATCTTGTGTTGAGAGCTCTAGCTCGGGTGGTGAGTACATATGCACTGGCGAAAGAGACGATGTGGTCAATCTAGCCAGAAGCTAGAGGCTTCATCAAAGACTTCTGCGTTCCCATGAAACTAGCCTTATCTTTTAGTTTCTAATTGTATGTAATACTAACTTATTGACTATTGATATTCTTCTTATATTTTATAAATTGTAAAAAAAAAATATTTTTTAAACCTATTACTCACAGGATTTTTTTTTCTATACTATTTTTTATATTTTTTGGACTTACGCATGAACATCTGATATTAAGCTAATATTAAATTAAATTAAATTAAATTAGGTTTTATATTTTTTCTATGATTTTTTTTCTTTTTACAGCTGTGCATAAACATTTTATGATTAACTTGTATTAGCTTAAATTAGGTAGATTAAATTTTTTTTTACATTATTTTTTTTTATTTATTGCAAATGTGCATAAATATTATCTTTAACTTATATTAAATTAACTTAGATTATATATCTTTTTACGTTATTATTTTATTTTTACACTTGTGCTCAGACAGTTGATATTTAATTTTCATTAATTTAAATTAGGTTTTTTTTAAACCATTGTACAATGAAATGTTAGCATATCATTACATTTATGTATCTCAAATACGAATATAACTGTATAGTTACTTGACATTTTTAACCAAATGCTTAAATTATCGTTTTTTATTTGTGATAAAATTTTTGAAATGCTTTAACTATTTTTGAGCTATTAATTGGCATAAGACATTTTCAATTTTTTATCTTATTTTTTTAATAAATATCAATTAAAATTTTTTCTTAAATAATAAAAAATTTTAAAATTTAGTACAATATAATAAATATTTCATATTTAAACGAGAAAATATAAAAATACAAAATGTTTCACCATTAACTGACAATTGCAATAACTTTCGTTCTACTGAACGTTTTCAACTTTTTTCTTTTTAATTTACAATTGCCATCTTTGCTACATTTAAAATATTTTTAGATTTTTTTATCTTTTTTTATGCAAAATTAAAAAATTAAAAAAATTACTAATGATATTTAAAAAAAATCAAGATAACCATTTTGAAAATCCGATTTTTGGAAAAATTCTGGTGTCAAAAACTTTTACTAAGGTTGACTCAATATTTTTTAAAAAATTTTTAAAGTTTGCTTAAATTTAAATTTATTTCTTGTTTATCAGTATTATCGATTATCCAGAAAATTTATTTGAAATAATATATTAAATTTATGCAAACTTTAAAAAATCGTAGAAAATAATTGGCTGAACATTTTTCATTTTTTTTTTTTTTTTTTTGTTAATATGTTTTAAAAATTATATTAATAAAATGACTATTTTAATTTTTTTAAATATCAAATAGAAAATTTTCTAATTTCTTAATTTTACATACAAAATTTAAAAAAATTAATTTGAATGTAACGCAGATGATAATTGATAATTTAAAAAAGTAATAAATTGAAAATATTCAATAAAACAAGTTATAGCAATTGTCAGTTCACCGTGTAACATTGTGTATTAAGGCAATTATTTTTGTATAAATATTTTAAAGTTCCAATTTAGAGAAATTTACTTTTTTAAGCAATAAATAACGATATGATAATTATTTTGCTGTAGTTTAAAAATAATCGTGGGTTCCTAAACTTTTATGCGTTTTTTTCAGAGTGAGGTACTAAAACAATCGATTTTCAAAGATAAACAATAAAATAAAAAAAATGAATAAAAATGAATTATTATCTATTATAATAAAGTAAATAACTTACCATTTATTTATTTTTTTGAATCATGTCCTCAAGATGATGGTCATCTTTTCTCGAGCCTACTTCGTATATTTTCCACTATACGGTGTATCACTTCCAAAGGTAGTACATATTCAAGTGGACGAATGTTTTTTTCCGTACAGGTTTCTTTCAGGAACACATTTTTTTTGAAGTTAATAATCAATATTTTAACAGCCCTAGCAGATAGTACAGAATCATAGCGTTTAAGATTAAAGTAAAGACGAAATTAACGCAATGCGACTTCATAATTGTCATTATTTTTGTAAAACAATTTTATCGGACGAGCGCGTTGTTCACCAGACCACTGTTCTATGAATACTAAATGGTAAATGGCACGCGTTGTTTAAGAATTAATAATATTTAGCGATAATTCTTTTCTTAATTATTACTGGGAAAATCTATTTTTAAAATCGGCCGTTCGAGTATTTCATCATGATTTATTATGAATTTTACTGAAAGCAATAACATTTTTTATTTATTTTTACTTTATAGATAAGTACTACTATGAATCTAAATAATCTAATTTAACTGTTATTCAATATTCACAGAAATATTATGTTATTAATATAATATGGTATAAATATTAAATATACATTATTATAATAATTTTATACTCTTACTAGAACTGGTGAAACTCGCTGAAAGTGAATACCTTAGATCGTACGTAGATAGGACTTGAGAAAAACCGTAGGGGGTCATTTAAAACAAAGCATAATTATAAGTACCGTGATTGGGCAATACAAAACAATTATATGATTATTATTACATATTTTGTTAGACACATTTATGTTTTAAGCAAACAACTTATTTAAAGTCATAAATGCCCGATTTTTTACATCATTTATTTATTTTTTTTACATTTTAAATAATTTTGACTAACTATAATTGATAAATATTTCTAATATGTACATTCTGTTTTTATAGCGAATAAAACATCTATTTCTATAGCTCATATAATCTTATTGCATATTTGAAGGTGAAACATTTATCCTGCATTTCTTTTTTCGACGTTTTTTTTTATTTTTAGAGCATTTTTATCATTTTTATTAATTTGCAACGGATGGACTGAAGTAATAGACACTCGTTTCGGGCGCCCGAAATGTTACGTTTCAGGCATTCGACAGTCTCGGTGCGTACGATGTGTTGTCGGCAAGTCCGTCGTGACGGCGCTACTACTAAGGTCCTACTAAAATGTGATACGATTAATGTAGGTATTTCGGGCAAAACTATTGGGTACACTCAAAACACCGCGTAGACACGAGGCACGCGACTAGATCGTAGAACTAAAATGATACTTAAACTGTGTATACAATTTACTGGAATAAAATACAATTATAATTATTGGTAAATAATAATAATATGGCAGTTACGTGTACACATAGAACACACATATTATTGAAACAATAAAAACGTCTAAAACCAACTGTAGTTTTTCACGTTAAATAGACCGATTTTCGTTCTAGCATAGTATACCTATACTAATCGATCTAATTACGTGGTTGGGTTTTATTACCAAGTTAAAATTTTTCGACTTCGCTTCTTCAGATCCTATTCAGTATTCTATAAACTATATTAACAAAAAAAAAAAAAAAAATGAATAATATTTGTGATTTGGACGCACTACGCTCGACTCAAACAATGTACAAATTATGTACAAATCTTTGTAAATTTAACAGCAAATTATGCTCGTTCGGATAAATAAATATAAAACAATTTTAGTTGAATCCAAAGTAAACGTTTAAATCCGTTTTCTATACTGCCATGATCGCGCAATCGGTATAAATATCGGAATGATGGAATTAAAATTGATCAATTTAGCAGTGAAATACCAAATTATTAAAATTTGCGCGCGTGTGTGTATGTGCGAGAAAAAGTGTCTCCGTGTATACCACATAATCATTCGCGTTTATAATGATTTACTACTCATACACTGCTATGGCCCGTACACGCAGAAATCTTATTGTTGCCTACACACAACTCCTTTCAAACAGCAATTGTTTAGATAAACTATAATTCCATGTAGAATATAAAAAGAAAAATGTACAGTTACCTCATACTTTAATGTTAACTAGTATGTTGTTTATATAGAACCCGTCGTTAAATCTTAACACAAACAATCGTAACTATATGTTTACAGTAACAACGGATAAAAGAAACATATAATAATATTATGTAAAGCTACATACCTATTGTAATTATTTTGTTAACTGTAACCAGTGTACTTGGTGTTTTTTGAAAGAGCTAATGGATTTAATTTTAACTTCAAGTTTATTACCAATGCTTTTGGGATATGTGGTTTTTCATCCGATTCATAAATATCATCAGTAGATAGCTGATCAACGACTATGGAAATTAATTTAATATTTAAATTTATTGTGCACACAAATATACAACACACTGCATCGTTTTAGTAGTTTTTATATAAATATATCCATTTTTATTAGTTCCATATTTTTGTTCAAAATTCCAGTATATTATTCTGAAATATTATAATAATATATGAGGAGATATAACATAAATCCATTTCGAATTTCATTTTGTTGACTTACAATCCACAACAGAATCAATATTATTATAACCAATTCTAATATTCCAAATTCAGTTTTTGATTTTAGATTTCAAACTTATCGGTCATTCGATATCAAATATTAATATTAATTATTTTATGGGTCGTTCAAGTCACGGCGCCGTGTTTATTTACTATCGATTAACATATTTTAACGTCACATGTCTCAAATGAATGTTTTGGAAAACTGCAGACGTTGTTTTTGTTTTTTTTTTTTTCCATCATTCAATGTGTTAAAATATTTACTGTGTCTTCAAAAATGTGACATCGGTCATGGCCTTTTCCGCACAGACATTCTGCACATCCGTTTTCGAGATTATTATTATCAACTGTTGAGTGTAAGTATCTTATTCAACGGTTATACATATATATATATATATATATATATATACTACAACTATATATTTATATATTAATAACGCTTTAAAGTATACATGCTCATATTATGATAATAAATACTAAATAGGATACATGGCGATCGTGGGTACTCGGTGCGGGTAAATGGTCAACACATGTGTCGACGGATTTTTGCATTTGTTACTGCCTCACAACCGAAAACTGGCGCCGGACCTTATACACTAAACAGTATACACGTGTATAATAAAATACTCGTATATTATACTATACAATATATACTAAAATAACACGTTGAGATATTATCAAGAAATACTCTGCTTCGACGACATTACGTGTGCATGTAATACACTGATATATTATATATATTGCTGTGACCGATCCCACTTGACAAAACAACTACGACCGAAAACCTAGTTGAAAAATAAATAATAATCTGTCAATAGGAATTCCATTAAAAACGAGATTTAACAAGGAGGCCAAACTAAAATTAGTCTTTTTCAATTTAACATCGACAACATACGGATTTGCGAACTGTATGCATACGACTCACTAAAAAAAAAAAAAAAATATATACTCGTATATATACTTGTGCACTCGCTGTTTTTTGTTTAGCTGAAAAATACTCCGTCATATTGTAAACTACGTAATAAATAATTAACTATTATAGTATGTCTGTCGAAGATTTCGACATACGATGTGCATGTCGATGTGGTTAAGGCTGATCAAGTGATAGTAAATAAGAAACGTTGATAATTATGTAAATTACAAGTGGTTTTTAATTTTCATATTATCTATAATATTATATAGATTATTTAGCCATACAGTACGCATGAGAGATAAATATAAAGTGTTTACTTAATGTCTCAATGAGTTAATAAATATTATTAAACGTATTATTTATATATAATACAGAGTTGATTTTCTAATCTTTTTTACCTATATATTGTGCGTAGTATTTATATATTTACCGTTCATTAAGCTTGTCAGGTAATAATGATAATATTGATTCAACTACTGAAAATTAAACAGAATCAAGAATTTTTTATAAAATATCTCGACAGAGTCAATCACATTTAATTCAGTTAAAACTTGAAAGAAAGATAAATTTAATGTAGAAACATATAATATAATATTTTTGATAAATTTGAAATAGAATTACATAAAACAATATTCACATATAACTATATAAATCTCAGCATTTTTTTTTTTTTTGTTTATTATTAAATTAAATGTCCAGTCAGATAATGGTTTTAACTTAAGCTTAGACAATTTCATTTCTGTTTACAAAGATGACTTAGAATCTTCTATAAAAATTATTGGATTCAATTAAGGAAATATTGGGACCTTTTTAGTAAACCTTTATCGGAGTGGTTTAAAGAAACAAAAATGATAGATATTTTTTCAAATATTTGAATCGCAGTTCAGTTATGTTTAATAATTCCTGTGACAAATTGAACAAACGTTTTTAAAATTAACTTTCATAAAGATTAAATTTAGAACTAGTCAAACTTAAGAATCGTTAAAATTATTTACTATATTATTTTCAGAATATGATTTGTTACAATCGATTGGTTTTAAGTTTTAACCAAACAATATTGACTTTTCCTAAAGACAATCAAGAAAAATGTTTTAACTAAAATAAGTAATGTATTATTTATAAACCAATATTTTAAAGAATTCAATACTAAACCTTTTGATTAAAATAAATAAAAAAATTAACATAAATATATGAATAATTTGAATGTTATTTTATTTGTAATTGGATTTTAAATGTTTTACACCTTTATCATACATACAATTTAAAAATATTTTAGAAGGTATATTTATGATGACTGGTAAATTGTATGCATCACTAACATTAGAATGCGTGTACTCTACAATGTTCATGGTTGTATTTGCTTTGGTGAGGTCCATTTAATTATTTGCCCTATGGCCCAATATTCTGTAAGTCCGGTCCTGTGAACACATTTAACTATTATTTATTATTAATACGTTTAAAACTATAAATCAATCAGAAATCACTTTACCTTATCATGTCATTATATAATGTAGTCGATTGACATTAATTAGCTTGTCCTTGTACCGAAACACTTTAAGAAATAAAAAAAAATCTATCTTACTATTAGTATTTAGCTCAAATAAAAATAAGTTCAAAATTATTTTTTAGTATTAAACATTTACAATAACTATTTGATTCATAAAAAATAAAATTCGCTATAAATGTGAACAGAATTATATATTTATAATTCAACGATGCAAGTTGCGAATATAATAATAAACCTTTTTTATAATTTTTGTATTATGTTAAACTTTTATGTCAACAAGAATATTTTTACAAACAAATAAATCAATCGGATTTTATATAGTAGACTAAATTGTGAACGCTGTATATCATACGATGTGTTCATATAAATAATATTATATTTTACATGAATAAAATAACTATGTTGACATATATTTTAATTTCCTATAAAAACTACTTAATGTAAACACAGATATTAAAATATAATTGATAAAATATGATAATTATTAACGAACTTAATCTTAGACACGACCTTTATAGTATCTTATCACTTCAACACACATTAATGAACTATATATACCTTATACCTACTTATACCTACTATCTATACATATTGCTATCAATATATTATTTTAAAACAAAATTGTCCAAACTATTATAAACACGATAAGTATAAGTACAGTGGTCGCCACTTATTATAATCACGGTTAATGTCTATTGAACAGTTCAAAAACGGACCAGATGTAAACTTATATGTGTAAATTATGTCGGTTATTGTAATCAATATGCCGCGTAATATTATCAGTTCTAGGTTGAAAATTGGTTGAAAATCGATGAAAATGTACTTACTACATCAAATATAACCGAAAGAGATATTTTATATGCTTTATCACAAACAAACGAATCTAGAGAAATTGAAATAAATAGATTGAGGTCGAGCCACAAATAAATACTGAAAAACCTCCAACTTCTTTTAAAATGAGAGTAAATACCACGAGTGTACAAATGGTAGTACAACAACACTAGTCAAATTTTTAATTATATTACAAATATGAACATTTTATCAATGATCTTTTAAAAGTAAAAAAAAGAGACATCAATAAAAAAAATATTGTTCAAGTTAGTAATAGTTAATATGTGTTTAAATTTTTTTTTTTTTTTTTTAGTAATTTTAAATTTGTGTACCTATATATTATGTACTTAAATTATTAGTAATAAATAATAATATTTTTTTAATAACTCTGTTTGTACTGTTAAGTGTTAATATTCAATTTGATGCAACATTACATTATTATAATTATTTTTTATTTAACTAATATCGTACCAAAGTGATTACATTAATCGGCGACCATTGTATCAGGAAAGACCAAACGAATGTATTTCAGTATTTTACAAATAGTTTTCAACTTATAATATAAATTATTACTCATAATTGTTAATTATTAATATTTTTTAAAGTATTACATTTACAAATTTTTCACTGATACACTTAAAATACAATAAATCTGTAAAATATTATATATTGTTCTACTATTAATATATATATATATATAATATCGTGTTCTTCATTAATTTATCGTAATAATGATAAACATAATATTTAATGTAAATATACATATATACTTGATTGATTATATCGGTAGTTATACTTATACACTTGTATTGCATAAACATTGGTGTAAAATGTAAATACAATTATTATCCCATAGAGCAAAGACCAAAAGGGTTGCTATTTATATGTTGTTTATTGAAGTAACTCATAAATTTAATAAAAACAATAAATTAAAAAGACCTCACAAAAAAACTTCTTACGGTATACGAGACAAACGGTATTGGGAATTATGCCTGGAGCACAAAATAAATTTGGCATTAACTTACGTAATATGTAGCTTGACAGGACATCAATAAATTACGTTAATACATAAATACTTAATGTTATTTTACTACTTAATAAATTTTCTCTTTACACGTTAGATTTGCATTATCATTATGTAACGTGATTTTCTGATGAATCATAATGTATTCTGCAGAGCTCTAATTATCTACACCCATCCCATCGATTATGTCTAAGACCAACAAAAATGGGTGGCAAACGCTTTCGGGGCCGCTATAATTTTAATTTTTTGCATATGTGTGGCCTGGTCTGATGAACTGAACCCCCAGGTCTTAGGTCAAACATTAAAATGTCAAAACTGCTACCGCGTAGACTCAAGCATGTCAAAACAATTGCATGTTAAAATACACTATACCCCACATGTTTCATACTTGGTTATAACTGATTTATAAGTTATAACTTATAAGTCCGGCTACTATGACAAGATAGCCATTTAATTATTTTTGATAAAAAACTAAAATCTTTCGAATTATTACTCTAATTACTATACCATTTGTGGATCAATAAATTTCAAAAACTACTTTGGTAAGTACATAGAAGACATTTTGATTACCAAGTGTGATCATAGTTTTGAATATACCCCGCGGTATATGTAAGTATAAACATATATTAATTTAAATATTTTAAATATGTAATCAAATAAACTATCAAAGCATTTTATTTTTTTATATTTTGTGTTTAACGTACTTTATGGTTATACAATGATGTTTCTATTACATTTTGTTCACGCACATGGTTCATTATAGTAGATGAACTTAGTTAGACCATTGGAAAAAGTGTGTTAGATATGAATAATAATTGCGAAAGATATTAGATTTAAAATAATATTCATAATTAAAATTCAAATCGTTGTGTAAAAAAATTTAAATATGTCTGATTGAAGCTCTACAGCTAAACAGTAATCACGTAATTGCTTTATTTTTCGTACACTGTTAAATATAATAAAGACCCTATGTGGAGCAATACCAATTAAATAGAAAAACAACATCTGTTAAGTACTAACCATAATCGATTCATGATCAACAAGTATATGATTTTTTGAAACTTTCGATACCCTTTTTTTAAACAAAGTATAACGCTAACGGAAACAATAAAATCTATGTACAATTATTGTTTCTAACAGTTCAGTCAACAACGACCTCAAAATTGAAACTGTTACCACAGTTGCATCCAAACACCACAAAAAATTCCACTCCAAATTTGCCACCCACAACAACCCCCATATAGCCAATCAAGGGTGGAGCAAACCTACTTAATAATTCCACTCGTCGATTAAAAAGGCTTTGGTGCTGGGATTTACTAAGCCCCTGACACCAACGATACATGAGGGTTCTGTTTCTGTCACTGGACAGCCTCCCTCCTCATACTATATCATCATGTAAATATTTTGTAAAAAAGAAATCCTATTTACTTATTGTACTTATGTTACAGATTGTAAATATTCTACTTTAAAATAAAAAAAAAATAAAAATCATTGTTAGTTTTTAACAACATAACTATATTATATAATGCATATTGGTTATTTACTTTCTCATTTCACTCAGAATCTAACAATATAAATGTAGTTTATAATAAAATATTAATATTATATTTAGACAAAAGTGAATAAGAGACTTACTTGCGGATTTTTCATGGCAAAAGAAGAACCTCCTGTATTATTGGTATTAATGTATTATACTTATACTAAAATACTTATTAATAAAATCGAAACGTTATGCGAACAGAATCGACTGAACCTCAATATGATTGAGAGTCTCGATGCTAACCTTGGATAAATTCTGATTAAAACGAGAATATATTGAGGACTTTGACTAATATATTCAACGAAATATAATCTAATTATTAGGGTTTGTAAGTTATTGTACTTGCGTATGTGTTTTTTTGGTTATTCGATTTATATTTTATTATTAAGTAAGCTTGAAATTAATTTCACAACACTAAAAAAAAAAAAATATATTAAAAGTTTATAGTGCATATTTTTGCATATTTAAATTTTTTAGTTTTAAAAGCATATCTGATGATTAATGATTATGATACAATTTGAAAATTTGACAATTATAAAAAAATAAATATACTTCACAATGTATATTTATATTGAGGGTTTTTACTAAGTATTATTGATAAGTATAGGAGTTTTCCCTAGTTGATATACAATTTCATGTTTTTATGAATTTAGTACAAATTATAAAACATAAAAATATTTTTAAAACATTTGTATTTATGAAAATTGTGTGTAAAAAAAAATAAAAATAAGTGCATATTTTTAAATATTTTTACGTGCACGCATATTTAATACTTTTTAAGTACATTAAATCCCGAACCTTACCAATTATTATAAGTAATTATAGTAATTAAATACAAGGGCGTCATTTAGGGGAAATCAGGGTATGCGGTTGCACCCTTTACTTTTAAAATAATATACTAATTGGCCTGCGTCCTGCTGAGTAATGCTCAAAATTAAATCTTCTTAAATTGTATTTTAATTTTCATATTGACAATTTTTCAACAATGGTATCTATATATAGTAAATTATTATGATTTTTAATTATTTATTATATTTTAGTTTTTAAATTGATTTTTACTGCCTATTTATATTGATGCGTTAATTCGGTCCGTGAAATGTATGGAAATAATTAAAAGCAGGATAATGCGTACATATATACGTACATATATCTACTTTTATAGTTTTATATGGCCTGGTGAAATTTCAAAATGGCCTGCTTGAAACCTCGCACACCTAAAAAATAATCTGAAATGACGCCCCTGATTAAGTATCAATAAAGTAACTATTATAACGTAACATATTGTAAATAATTTAACTAATGTTGATATAAGTTATTAATTAAATAACTACAGCTAATGGATTTTTATGCCGAGTTGTTTTTTAAGATCAATAAAAAAAAAAGAAAATAGGTATGCCTGTATTAATAAACTTATTAATATACTTAACCTCATACCCTACCCTAACTTAACCTCACCTGTATTATATACTGATTAATGAAATTTTAATAGACATCTATGTTTTATAGATAAATATAACGAATAGAAAAACTCCGCTATTACATTATACCAATAAATAATAATGTTACATTTTACGATAATAAAAATCTTTGTGCATAACATATACAAGACGTATTCTAGTGCTCCGGTTCATAAACACGGTCGATAGGTACTTAAATATAATAATATGTATATTGTATTAAGGTGTGTGTGTGTGCCTACTAGCGTATATGTATAATATTATGCATATTATGTATTATTAACATTGCCTGCCTCACGTCGAAATAATATATTAATTACGATTTTTTTTTTTTTTTTAATTAACGACGACGCGATAATTTCGCGCGCGACGTTTTAATATAATATACTTGCCTCCTAATAATAATTATATGTAAACCAATTTGCTGCACCGAATATGTATTATAATAAAACTCATGTCGGGTCGCACTTCTCGTTACCGCGCGCGCGCTCGGTGATATATATTATATATAATATATATGTATATTGTATGTATACTGCTGCTGCAGCAATGTACATATAATATTGTAATTTATAATATATTAAAATATATAGCTCGCGGACAAGTGCCATTATAAATAATAATAATATAATAAAATACGCGCGCGGTAAACATTATAATATATTATTATTATTATAATTATTAACGCGGCGTGTAATGCATAATAAAATGTGTAATACAAAGCGAATCAAAAACAAAAAACTGGTTTTAATTAGATTTTCATCGAAAAACGAATTTATTACGAGCGGCGCGGAGGCGGCGACGAGTTTCACCCGTATACCTATATAATAATAATTATTATTATTATTTACGTATATTATAATATAGGTACAGCCACCACGGATATAACATAATATTTTCTGCGTATACATTGTATCACACCGTGTTCTCGATGTCATGTTATAAGCGCGCGGTTTTATAATCGACATCTCGTCGATGGTTTATTGCGGTGACTTTAATGCGCGTACCTGCAGATTACCTGCATACGTCCTGACCTGACCGCATTGTAGACGCGTTTGTTTTTATTTATTTATATATTTTTTTTTTTTTTTTTTGTTTTACACGTGTGAATATGAAAAACTAATTAAGAAGCCAGCCACCTGCTGCGAACGCGTATTAATTGATTTCCGCGAGCGGTGGCTATAAACACGTGTACGTTATAATGCGATTACCGTTGCTAATGGCGTTATCTGTGGCAGCTCTCCGTTCGCGTCGTGCTCTACGCATTTTTATTTTTCACGCGTCGAATTTTATCAATCGGTCGATCGATCGATTATGTAACGTTTATTATCAACGTTTTTTTTTTTCGTTTACACCGAGGGCGGCGGCGGCGGCGATAGGACCCTCGGACCAGTGGTGCGACAATGACCAGACCACCGGGGTGGACAAGCTGCAACTACGTATAATATTATTATAATTTATAATAATAATAATAATACCTGTATATGTGTTTAATATTATAACGGCGATGATTAACTGTATTATTGCGTCATAATATAATTACCTATACTATATTATTATACTCAATAAAATAATAATGTTCCAACGTCGAGCCCTTCGACTCCCCTAGCCACACGTACCCCCATTTATTTCCAGCGACACGCTCCACAAAGACCCGAACCTCATCCGCAATTAGTGGGATCAACGATGTATATCCAAACTCGATTAAAATTTTTTTTGAAAATCGTCTCCGTGTAACTTTGTCGTAATCCTTCGTTTGCAAACCTGCCGGATTAATAATGTGGGTAGTTTACGACTTTTTAACATCGAAGATGGTAACTGGACATAAATGCATTTGCATACCCATAGTAATCGTTATACGCGCGTTATGAAATATTCGAACATATTTTCCTTTGATTAAATATTATTTTGATCGTATAATTGTTTATATAATTGGTATGTTGTACATTTTTTCTTTTCACAGTAATATATTATTTAATTATATTAAGCCACACCATACTAACAGCATATAAATCATTATAATTTAAAACACGCTATTATAAATTATAGTATTAAAATTTATATACATTTAATTGATTCAGAAATGTATGGATTAACAGGGGGCAATATTTAGGCAATATGTAATCTCGTCGCTTAAATTGTAATAGTATACTATTTCGTAAACATTATTTTAAATACTATAATAAAGGGACTGAGAGATTATTATTTCTAAGCACATCTGCAAAAAATAAGGACTCTCTCGTACCAAATTCATAGATCCGCCACTGCAGGTTTCATATACACAGAATCTTATGTAAATCTTCCGCAATGATGACGTATACAATAGAATATATACTGGAAAGTTTCCGGCCTTCGCAAAAACTATACAAACCACGTGAAGTGCCAATGTACCATTGACGATTTAAAATATTTATAAATTCCCAGAATATTAGCTGGTTCGCTTTTTGGTCATCACCAAAATATAACACACATGTCACTTGATTCATACAACCCAATAATTTACAGTAAATTACGATATTAATTTTAAACATGTGTTGTATAGCTCAACAAGTCATTACAAGTCATTTGTTGGGCATTAACACACAAATCACTAAAATATTGCACCCCAAAAGACGTCAACATCCACATTTTAAACAATATTACTAAATCACGGACAACACGTGTGATTCATTAATAAGGTCTCCAACCAAAATATTAGGTATGTCGTAAAGGTCAGCGTTGTACAGATCACCATCAAGCGCCACTTGTCCACTTAAAAATACTTGAATTATTTTTACGATTATATGATTGTCCACTGCTTTAGACTACACAATCACATCGCTACAGCTACATAACCTATAACTTTAATAATAATTATTAATAACTTAATCGCAACGATTTTATATCTTTACATATTTAAACAAAAATATTAAAACATATACATTTATAAATAAATAATAAATTTATGAATTTTAAAAAAATTTAACAATATTACCATAATTACCTAATTATTATTATTGGATATAAGACTGGCTTATATATATTATAAATGATGATGCGTGCCAAAAAAAAATTAAATTTAAATATAACTATTACTGATGTAGCATTAGTTTTTAATTTGAATTTTGAATGTATTGTACATATTTTGAGTATATGTGTCACCGATCATAGTCTCCGTAAGTTTATATATATTATATAATTATCTAGTCAACATGTGCGGAAGTATATTATAATTTATAATTATGAATTTTATACGGACTCGATACCACTTTTTAAAAAATCAATCGCGTGCTCGTAATTTATTTGTTCTACACCTCTGAAAACTATGAAAGATGCTTCTAACGCTTTTAACGCCACAACGCCGATGTAACGAATTTAGTGGTCGTCGGGTCGCTTAGTTAATATATGCAGCCAAAGAAGTTTTTGGTCTTTGCCTATGTTTTTTTTTTTTTTTATGAGGCTCATTCTAAATCACAATGAAAAAATTGTTTAACTCATGTTTCGACTTACGGCGGTTAAGTTGTGTATCAGGCCACTCGAATTATTATATTTCGACTATATAATTACAATCTTAAATCTGCCACTAATATAACCTTAAATTTGTTATTTTTTGTACATTCGGCGTTTTTATACTATATAACCAAATTTAAAGTAAAAAAAGAATAGGTACTGCAGCTCAAAAAATTTAAAAAATATATACTAAAACTATATGAACATTTCTAATTATTTTCGAAAAACGAAAGGATTTCGATTTCGTCTAATTATATCTCATCGATATACATATATATCCTCCAGAAACATATTATATCGTCGCAAAACGCTGCAGTGGGTACACGACGGTATCGCGTCTCATAAACACAACTCAGCTACACATACCTATATAACCTATATACGAGCCATACGGTTATATCAGACATAGGTATATAGTTATAGGATGATCCAGACACAATTATAAATATTATATAAATATATATTATACGTAGAGAGAGAGAGAGAGAAAAATAATATCTCGTGTATGCTACTCTACCGTAGATACGCCTCTGCGACGTATAGAATATTGAAATCTATCCATCATCGCGGCGTCGGCGGCGATGCGTAGGTATAATATAATATTATATAGGCACGCTATAGCTGTATACCATACGTCGCGTTTTGACGGCGTATACCGCGAGGAATGCTGCAACGAGACTCGTACCCATATACATTATATTATTTATTATTATTATTATCGTAGTTAATATTGTTATGCGCCCGCTCGTCGGTAGCCGTGTAGCAATCATGCCGGCCGCAGTACCCGCCGCGCGGTGCTTGCGTTCGTTATTGCGGTAAATCGCCGTATATCATATTATACGCCTAATTGTTGAGCCCCGGGCGATGAGATAGAGAACGAGCGAGATAGCGAGCGTGGCGGAGAGGTAATCTCGTAATATTGTGTCGATACGTCACTCGTCACTCTTCGTCGTCGTAGGTACGCAAGACAGCTGAGGTAGAATAATAATATACGTACGTACCTATATAGGTACCTACAACGTGTATGATAAATAATAAAATATTACGTATACCTACCTATACAATAACAATAATGATAATAAACGACAACGATAACGACGACGACGACGACGACTACTACGACTACGACAACGGTAGACGACTATACGGTAATGGGAAAATGGCTACCGGAATTATTACTGTGTTGTCGGCCGATGCAGTAAACGACGGCGATTTTTCATGCCCCCCGGTCCGCAGCCGCTACTGCTGCTGTTGCTGCCGTTACTGCTGCTGCTGCTGCTGCTGCAGGTCCTGCACTCGTCGGATTCCGCCGCTATGGGTAATCGTTATTGTAATAATATTAATAATGTTTAATATATTGAACACGGTATTATTATTATTATTATTATTATTATTATTATTATTACCTGTATACTGTTTTTAGTGTTTTCGCTCAATCATCACACAACACACACACACACACACACCTACACGCATTACAAACTCGGCCACTTGAATATTATATTAACAGCTACCTACTCGCTTGCACTCATTGCGGCACACTGCTACTGTAAGTCGTAATATATTATAATGTATTTCGGACAATGTAATATATTATCATGCCGCCACGGTGAACGGTCTTTCGTAATAATAATTCGTTCACTAAATTACCAATTATCGCGTCGCGCTCCCGTAAAATCCCGCACGCCGCCGCACACGTCACAATATCTGTGCCTGTATGTGTGCGTACACACACAGGTACATATTATTATAACAATATAATAGGTATATTATATTATATATTACCTAAATAATGTGTGTATACGGTATACCGTGCCGTGTAATGTGTATGGCGACAACGTGTTAGGAGATACCAGATGTACAACACGGGTACCTAGCCGTCGGTAAGTGTACACGAGTACGTACATATATCTACTATTATGGTATTATAATATACAATATACAAGAATATTAAGAGTGTGGTAAAACATTGACCGCCGGCGACAGCTATAACGTTTTATACGCGACCACGACACGTTTTACTACTATTTTAGTATTTTACCGGGGCTGTAAATAAATATGATGCACTGTACCTGTGTAGTAAAGTACGTAGGTATATATATATAGGTACTCTATGTACAGGCCTGTGCACAGGACACCACATCTGCAGTCGTCGCCACGAATTAGCTCAGTGCGCGCGGTTTGCAACGGTAACAAAACCTTTTTTTTCCTGATTAATATTTTTTCGAAAAGCGATTTTGTAAAGTATTCATACTGTGCCTGCAGAGAGTAACGCTTTTAAGATTTAAGCACGAGTCGAGCAAATGACTGTGTTATAGTGAGCTGGATAGGGTTTCTATATAAACAAGGAAAAATATAGTGGCATTGTAATCCTTATACAAAGTGATTATTTCATTAAAGTAAACACTATCTTGAAAATAATTAACGGTTTTGAAAACGCTTTTTTTTTGTATACTTAAAGTGTTAAAGCCATTAAAAAAAGTTACTTTTATTATTTTTACTATTGCCATAATTTTTACTTTTTTGAATAAAAATGAAAATGAAATTTTTTAATGCATGGTATTTTCTGTAAATTTAAGTATGCAGAGTCAATAATTATAATTCAAATAAATAGAATTAGTATTAATTAGCCATAACTTTTAACTTTAAATATTTATAAGTAATAAACTTATAACTATACTTAACTAAGTAAGTAGTCTCAATATACAGTATAGTACAAAATACTTTAATTATGATAAAATTTACTTCAAAAAAGTCAAGTTTTTTTAGAAAAATATCTTTATTTTTGAGGGTACATATTTTAAAGTTTGAGGTGCACAGGGTACTTGTTGTGTCAATGATTAGATCATGCTATTATCTCAATTCAAACTAACATTTCGTTACTATGAAATTCTTTGGTATTATTTAAATTATTGACTATATTGAATTTGGGAGTTGTACAAAAAGTAAAATTAAGAAAAATAATGATTAATAATAGTTAATCGTAACAACCATAATGAAATTGAACTTTAGCTTGAAAATGAGGTGCAAGATGCATAATAATATATGTAATATGTATTGACAATATTTAGAGTTGTAATAATCTCAAATTTATATGTTTGCGGAAAATGTTTAATATGCCAACACATGTAAACATTGAGTACCTATACAAAAGTTGAGGAAAACAAAAATAAAACCTAAATGTTGAATACATTTTTGATCAGTCAGGAAAACTTCTCTAGAAACAATAGAAACGGCAGAAATCTAACGAATTTCAATTTTTCAATTGATAGTTTGAAAAATACCGTCAATTTTTTTCTATTTTGTCTTCTATTCGTCTCAGATCAGAATATTAATTGCTGTTTTGACGACCTGGTGCAGTACTTCACAGTATAACGGTGACGGCGTTGTCGACAAACCTTCTCAGCGTGTGAATAGAACGAATAACAACGATATTATATAATATATAAATTGTTCAATAAACTTACATAATTATATATATATATTATCTGATTTCAGAAACTAAATATAATTATTTCGAAAACCGGACGCCATCGGCGATACAACAGCCCCTGATGATGGCTGGGGTGAAGAGGGAGCGCTGGTCGATTAATTAACAACGTAAACTCGACTAATCGGCATTTAACCTCACGTCTGTCTCTTTCCCGCCCACAATACATTTTTCGAATCCGAGGCCTAATTGCGCGTGTATATAATATAATAACATAAGACCCGCCACAGTCGTTTAAAGAAATCACATACACATACTTGAATAAAACGATCGTTAACGACTCGCACTAGATATTACATAATATAATATATTACAGTAATTTAGCTCGAATATATTAATTACACATCACTATTACGTTTCTACTATATATATATAATTTTATCATTACGTTTAATAATATAGACTAGTCACTAGTTTATAGGTTAAATACTATTCTGTATCTATTGCAGCGTATATTATTGTATATCAAGTACCTATTTGTACAGAGGTTATCTATATATATATATATATATATAAATAAGCATATGTACCTCAAGTGACCATTACCTACTAACAAATACCGGATTTCTTATTTAAATCGCGTGTTTGAAGTATAGATTTTTATTCTTAATACTATTCTGTGCAATCGATTTTAAGTGATGATTAATATTGGTACCTATAACCACTTATCCAAATCGATTAAATGTATGTCGGTATAGATATACGCGTTATTTAATTTCCATTGGAGCAACTTAAATAGTTTTTGAACCAAAATAATGAAAAAACGTATATCTATTCTGAATCTATTCCATTTTCCACTTCTGGTGACCGGAGAAGGGAAGATATTCAAGTATCGATTATAGATTATTTTTTATTCGGACGGTACATACTTCCGCAGGAATGGGATACAGATATTGTTCACTGTTGTAAGTTGTCGGGACGTTTATCAAATACATCCAAATCAATTGTTATTTGCTAGCGATTTATTACAAGCGTTTCGATAATATGTTGAATTTAAAAATGACGGTGAATTAAAATATTATTTCATTTGAAAAACAATTTTTATTTAGTGTGTAAAATTACGTTTTTTTTTAAATAGTACTTACTTATAACTAAAAAGTGACGATAAATATAATAGTGGTATATTATGTACAATTAATGTACCTACTATCAATTCCGTAGTACCTACATATTTTATAGTTTTAATTGAAAATAACACGCATTTTAATAAACATAATGAATATGTTTCAGGAAAAATTTCTCTATGTTTTTATAATTAATCAAACATTTGGTTACTTAAGAATTAATTGAAAATTACCGAGCTTTTCATACTAAATATGTTTAGTATTTTTAAAAAACTATCAAAGTAACTATATGTTAGTAAAAAAATCTTACTTTTTAAATGTTGTTCATGACTGATTGACACATTTTAATTTTGAAAATGTACAATTAATCAGATTTGTATTTTTGCCGGCTTAAGCATTTACGAAATCATTTTTACAGTAATTTATGTATAGTAACTTAATATCTACTATCTACCTACTTAATATAAGAGAAAATAAATGAAATTAATACGAAACTGTCGAGAACAATGTAAACAAATAGGACTAGTAGGAGTACCTTTATACTTATAATTTGAATTAATGAATAGGAACAACAAAGAAAAGTAAAAACATTTTTAACTTATTTCCGGTTGGTACGAAATTACTAAGAAATACGTTGAGTGTGGCGTCAAATTGAAAAAAAAATAATTGGAAAATGGATTTTTTATATTTTATTTATGTTAAAAAAAAATTAAAGTGACAATGTAATGACCCGATTTGAGTGCGCGTGTGTTAACTTATATGTATATAAGCTGATTATTTTAAAGATAAATCACTCAATTTCTTGGAACCCATTATAATTACTGAAATTATTTATTTTAAGATAATTTAAAATCATTAAAAAACAACACTTTTGAAAAAAATAATTAAATAAATATTTTTACTATTTGTATTATTATTGATTAAGTTTTTTTATTTCTTCGAATAGCCATAGACAGCGTTATATTAATATGGCAAAACAGAATATTTTTTTGTGAATACAAATTTACAAAAAATCAAATTTTGAATATTAGTAGCCTACTATGTTCCCAAATATTTGTGAGCTCTTCGCATTTTGTGCAGCTCAAAATATTGGTCTGGTTGCGCCTATGATAATCTTATGATTTATACTTTAATATTGTTATAAAAGTTCAAATAATAATTAAAAATATACACAAATAAAAGTTATATAAATTATAATTATTAACAATCAAAACGATTATTAATAAATTATTGGCCGTATGACCGCGGCATTAATTTTGTAATCTGTGTGGATTAGATAATTAATAACAAAACAAATAATGTCTTTTTAAACTAAAGTCTCAATGCAAAAGACAAAGAAATAAAAACATAACCATTCTAGAAATATAATATAAAAAAAAAATTAACCGAAACTAATTGTTTAATATTCCTTGTTTTGGTGAACTTCAAACTTGGTATAGTTTATCATTTAAAGTATAAACAAATTATGCATATAATTAATTCCATGTGTAGACATAGCCTGTCTACTTATTAACATACAGGTTACAACATTAAGGTATTAATTATAATATTTTTATAATAGCAATATATGTCGTAAAATAATATACAGCACACGTCTTGTATTACTTATTTATCCCAGATATAATACACGATAAAAGTTTAAAATCTAATTTTACTCTACAGGGGACTGTTGATAATTTGATGTTTAATATAAATAATAATACATTATTGTAGTATTTTATGGTGTACACTTTTCAAACGATATAACAGTATTAACTTTTTTGTTATTTTCATTTAACACGAAAATAAAAAAAATCTATATAAATACCTATACATACAATATTGTGATACAATATAAGTAATTGCGGCTTTATCACATATGTATATTAAAAGGGCGTTAACAACGCGAAATTACTCATAGTTAATACACAAATTTTTGATTTAATTATATAATTATTAGATTAATAAATCGCGATACCTGTTTAGTTTTTAGCTAATTAGCAGAACAAGTTAGGTGTAGAAAGGAACAACGTATTTTTTTATGGAAAATATTAATGTTGAATAATAATTTGGATTTAAAAATTTATAATTAATACAAGCAAGTTTATTTTTATAGTTATAATTTGTAGTTATTTATATAATATTAAATTAGTTAAATAAAGTCGATTAGTGGTTACTAGTAATAACACCGAGTGATTTATTTTTAGAAGCTCAGATTAGGTAGATATTAAACGGTTTAAAAGGAAACAATTTGCATTACTTGTAAACTACATGACATGTGGTACATTGTACAAATTGGTCTGATCATAGCTTTGGACAGAAGTAGTTTGGTAGTTTCTAGGTTAATTGTTTGTCTAATGTTATTCCAATGTTTGGTTTCATTTTGTACTGTAATATTTTTTCCTTACAAAAAATATCAAGATACACGAGTACCATGTAGTATGTACCCACATAAGAACCACTCACCGCCCATATGATAAAACATTTTGAAAGTCTTAAGTCTTTACAGTATGTATTTCAAATTACGATTATAATGTAGATTTCGGATAATAAGCTTTGTTGTGAATTTTGATTATTTTAAGCTTTAACGCAATTAGTGATAAAATTTACTGAATAATTTACTAAAGGATAAAAACTTAAATTTAAAGTTCCTATTTAGTGAAATAAAAAGACCGATAAAAAATATGTGTTTTTATTGAAATGTATATATTTTTAGAAATTCAAAATGTTGGAAAATTCAACATTGTAGACTAATTTATTATTATTTTAATATGAAGAATTTTACTATTTTTTATTAATACCTACTACACCTAATATTATTACTAATTTATCATTGATTTTTAATTTGATCTATGCTTTAGTTTTATACTACAGTATTTTTATTTAATCAGTAGGTATACAATATGTTAACGTTGAAATTAGTATTTGTTTTTAAGATTCGAATGTTTTTTCTTATTGTTAGAATTGTATGATGAACTAACAAAAAAAAAAAAAAACTTTAATTATTATGAAAATATTAGCAAACTTTACTTATTTAAATAAAAATAAAAATTTTAAATAGGCAATCTGCCTATTCCCAAAATGCTGTGTATAGTTAATATTTTACGATTGTAAATTACTAAAAATGTTATAGAATTGATCGTTGGTATACTCAAAAATCCAGAATTTGAAAAATTCAATAATCATGTAAGTAATTTATATTATTTTTATTTTTATTGAATAATTGTTGGGTTTTATACTACAAAACCATCATTATAATAATTACAAGGTGTACATAATATATTATTATGCACTTAAACTTTTAATGTATTAAATATTTAAGTATAATCATATACATACATAATATATTAATATTTATATAATATTATAATAAATCGAACGAAAATAATTAAAAACACAATATATTATACAAAATTTTACTCGTATTAATGCCCACGGGTTGTAATATATTATTAGAATTACCTTTCATTATACCCAGTTTTAAATACGTCATATAGGTCACAAACTTATGCATTTTATTATTTTATTAAATTTTACGAGACATCAGACAAGTGTAACTTTTATTGCTCAAGACGTGTTGCGATAATATTATAGGTAGCCGGTGGTACCTATACCGCACACCTGTGTAAAAAAAAAAGAAATGTTAACAATAATTATTGTCATTCGACGCTAATACATAATGACGTATGGGAAACGATTAATTATTATCGTAAGAAGTAAGTAATAAGTAACAACTAATTACAACTAATGAATAATTAACAAAAAAAAAAAAAAAACAAAAAAAAAATCTACAAAAAAATTTTAATTATGCTGGTATTTATTATAAAACGCCGGGCATATTCCACAAGTACATTATATTACGTCTATACACTAATTTATTGTAATCACCGTGCGTAACGACCCAACGGCGACGATTGCCTATATTAGGTTTGTGTTTTTTTTTCACGATTATTTATTGCGACGGCGCGTGGTGATTTGCAGCTATTTAGTATACCAGCTAGATATTTACTGTTATGACTTGCCATGTATAACAATACGAACTATTATAATTATTTTACTATACGCGTGGACAGTATCGACAACCGTAACTGTGTTATAGCGGCTATATATATATATATATATATATATATATAAACGTGAAGTACGCTGCAGTATTAAAACTATTTAAAAGTGTTTAAGTGTAAATCACCTGCTATAGACACTGTATGGGTATGTATCTATAATCTATACCATGACGACGAAAACGTCACCTGCGCGCCACTAGTTTTTTTTTCTATTACCATACCTAATTTGTTACAGCTTGTGTTTTCGTGTGCTTTTGTTGTAAAATGTCGTTACATTGTTATTACTTATTATTACCTATCTTAGTTTTATTTTAATTTTCAGTTAACTTTGTTTGATACATATACCTGCATAGGCTGCATACCGATAAACCTATACCATTGATTACTTTTCACGAGAGAATTTAAACACTGTAATATATTGCAGTGTTTATTATTGTAATACGAAAGGACAATAATCAATTTACTCGTTTAAAAATAAGTAAATATTTAATTGCGTTATGATATTGACATACACACTAACTTGACTGTCGAAACAGGTGCGAAAGAACTAATCGTATTCCAGGAATTTGGAAAATATTCTCTGTCCATGATGCATATACATTGGCGTCCCTAAGGGGAAGCGGCCGTTTCCCTTTGAAAACTATATGTCACCAAATCTTTTTAAAATCATATTTATCGCAAATCATACAGCTTATAAAAAATTTCTGAAATAAAATAATTTACGTATTTATAATTATACGTATACCGACTACCGAGTGTAATTATGTCATAACAGAATACTAGTTTGCACTTTAAATAATGATCTTGCCACAGGTGGAATTTTATTTTTTAGTGATGAGACTACATTTTTAATACTAATATTTGCTATTAAATAAATAACAACACAAATGTTTTTATTTTTTATTTTTAGACATATTAATTGAGTATTAAAAAATCTATTCATTTCACCTACTTTAGATATGTAACGGCTACATTGAGGCTTCTTATAATTTCTCTTCCCGAATACTATCTAAATGACAACAATGGTATTCCATTGTAATGTTTAAATAAACTGTTAAGTTTATAAAATAAAAGTAGGTAATTTTACTTCTTTGTCGTTAAAGACACACTTGAACACTTTTATAGGCAAACACTCCGAGGTATATTGAAAATTGTACACCGATTTTATTTGAGTCGTATTCCTTTACAGTTGTTATTTGTTAATAAAACGTGTGTCTTTGTATAGTATATTGTCCAACGATATTTTTTATATACATATTTTTCTTTCGAACTCTACCTACCTAACCCACATTAGTGAAATCGGCACGCCATAATTACGTTATGATGAGGTACTCGGTCAACACTGCAGACTTTTGAAGTTATTTGACAAGTGAAAGGCAAAAAGAGGCAATAATATTTATAAGCTTAGTGATGTGGAGTAATTACTATGGGATAACATGACGGACAGTTTAAGCAGACCATTTAATAATGATATATTTAATTTTTAATTTTCGGAACAACCGACATTAGGTACGATATACCTACTAAGTGCCCATCACTAACACATTATAATCATTGTATGGACATTTTTATTTTTCACTCCTGAAAAGTAGTGATAAGAGGTCGCGTAGCGCCTATAATGCCATTAGAAATACATCTAACAGATACGTCATCGTTTTACCGTGACCTTTGAATTGTTCTCTGTACACAAACAGCCCCTTGTTGCGACCAACGAGGTGTGTAAAACCGAAGCGGAGCACCGTGAAATTTGTCGTTATCGCCTGACCAAACTTACCTTCCCCCTCGTGGTTTCCCTGGCTCTTCTGCAGCGATCCGATGTAAAAAAAAAAAAAATAATAATAATAATAACTTATTAGTTATAGCTAATAATAACGACGAACGACGATATTATAATAATAAACGATCGTGGATGATTTTTATTACTATTTTGTTTTTTTTTTTTATTTTTTTTTAATTAAATTTCCCACACCGCCTCGCTACCGCTTATAATAACATAACCCGGTGGTGTGTATAGTAATTATAGGCCAAGGTCAGCGGCGGCGGTTAATTCGTTGGAAACGCTAACGAGTATCCGCGACCGCGCCTCGGCCGCCGCCGTGATTATAATTAAATTACAAAATATTGCTACAAGGTACCCGGACGGCGGCGGCGGCGCGCGCGATATTATGATTATTATTTCGTTTATTATATTATGGTAATGAAGGACGCCGGCGGCAGCGACGACAACGACGACTACGACGACTACGACGACGGACGAATAACTTTAGTTTCTACGCGCGCATCGTGCACCGGCATTAAAATATTATACATAGGTTCTCCGAGTACATGTTATTATTATACGTAAATAATATTACATCGCATTGAAGGGGTACCGAGGTGGGTACGACCAACTGTTATTACCTATTAGACGGTTAATTTTTTTTTTCCGCTCGCGTATATGTATATATTATAGTCAGGTACACCCCTCCGCCTACTTGTTCGCTACTAATTTTTTCCATTATTATTCTCGTCGTCATTACCCCTTCGTCGCCCGCCACCGCCGCCGTTGGGTTTTGTTAATGAAATTCTCCGGCGTACGAAATTGGGCGTAGTCCGCCGCCGCCGCCGCCGCCGCCGCTCATCGGCACGATGTATAATAATATTTTAATCTCGGCACCGGGACACATTCGGTATTTAGATACATAATATATTGTATCTAAAATGGGCATACGTCGTACTATATACGGCGTTTGGATATGATATAGATTACCCTCGGCGTGCATAACCAGTCCGGTCGACGGGCCACTAATCACTGAAAATTATAATTATCGTACGTTAGTACCTACGTTGGATTGTATTTATCATATGGAAATCGGAGAACATACTAGGTGAACCCCTGCAAGCGTATTGTTTTCGAAGACGCGGACGGGAGGAAATGTATATTTTGTATACATAGATGTATCGCAAAGACGCACAGTTCAGGGGTGGCCAACACATGAATAGGTTGGCGGGCTTACACGGACAAATACGATCATATGATACCAAGAGCCAAAATGCTTGTTGACACATTTTAAATAATTTGATAATTTTTTGTAATCTAATACCTAAAAAATTAAAATTCATAATGATATTAAGTAAATTTGATTTTATTAATAAAGCGAGAACCACATGTGGCTTGTAAGCTGTAAGTTGGCCACCTATGGTATAAAGTGTATACCCTCGCAGTGGCTGTTATTTAAAAGTGTAGGGCCTGGGCAGGCGTAACAGAATTTCCATCACATCCCGGTAAAAGTTTTTCCATAGCCCATACCGCATACATCGCCGTCACAGAACAACGATTCTGAAAATATTAAATTTATGCAGGCAAACCTTTTCTAAAACCCACTCGTCGAACACTGCAGTATACATAACTATTTATTATTATTATTTTTTTTTTTTTTTACAGACAATTTGAGAGTATATATTATAATATGCTGCGTAAACACTGGTGCGCTTGGATACGCTCATCATTGATAATAATCGTTTCTAATATTGTGTAGTTACTATAGCTAGTACGTATGTCAAAACGCCAGGAAATTTTCCAAAATAATTTGCAATATGTCAGATAAAAAACTTCTACCGGAAATGAAAATACGTACAGAGTACGGGCTATAGAAATTATTTTAATAAGCTATCATTTATTTCATTTACATCATAACATTCATAACTGTTGCCGGAAATGCCCATTACCCGCGATGAACAATAATATTCTACAAAACACATACATTCCGTTATACACGTCAATAACACAATAATTGTTGACATCTAAATCTAATTTTCATGGTGAAACACATTTTCAGTAGAAAAAAAAATAAATAAATAAAAAATTTTACCGGTAGACTCTAAGGTCTAGCCAGTTGTAACCGCAACACAATAGAGGCATAGGGCAATACTACAATAATTGACTTCCTTATCCCCTTCCCCTGAATATTGTATACCATAATATTACCATGTATATAACGCATAAATGTATATTATCAATTAATGAAAAAACCTCGGTACCTACGTGAAACTTCGGCCCCGTTGACCGGTAACCCTACTGCCCACCTCGGGTCATTACGTAGACACCTACACGGTTACAAACCGTGGCCGACAACGTCGGCTAATCACGCGATTATCGTTATTGAATTCATATCGTTACATACAAACACGAGCGCGCACGCGTTTGTGTCGGTGTGTTTGTGTGTGCACTGCGCATTACGACGACTTACGGGGGTTTTTTTTTTTTACATTAGTTTTTTTATTGTATTTATAATATATACACGCACTGCGCCTAATTGTGTATGGTATTAACAATATTTAACCGCGTGTACGATAATAATTAATCTATTAGGGACACCGTCACCGTGGTATATAAATACTATAGGTGGGTACCTATAGCTCGTATTCCTACATGTTAGGACTCGGGACAGCGTGTGCGCGGTACACGATAAATAAATAAATAACCGCCAACGACTGGCTGTAGGTAACTTATTATTTATTTGATTATTTCTAATAAGTTATTACTGTTATTAGTAATGGCCAATGATCTGCGACCAGAGTTGTGTAGTGTTGTAACTTGCAACTAGTAAGGCGTATAATAATTTAATATAATTTAACCGTTTACTGTAGTTTATAGGTACATGTCAACATGTCATAAAATCGCATATACACATCACGAGTCATGATATATCACGATATTATAATCACTATGCACCGAGCAAATATTGACTTGAATACATAATACGATTTTATTCATCCACGTCAATGGCTACAGACTTATTTTAAACTGAAGTAAATATACTAAAATTAATTGCTAGAATAACTAATAAATATAAAAAATGAGAAAAATATTCAAAAATAAACTATTTACAACTATATATTATTGTTTTGTTATTATGACATAACCATCTGTAAATTATAAGTTATAAAGTATAATATTAGTTTTGTTTAATGATAACATTAATTTTCAAAATTCCATAGAAGTTTAATGTTTTTTTTCACAAGTCGTTTTGACCATTGGCGCTTACTTTAAAAGTCGAAACTAAAATAACTAAAACTCAGGCGTAGTACTCGTATTATACTACCTATATATACCAAACTTGAAAATTACATGCACCTTTTATTGGCAATTTTCGTGACTTTTATAACAATATTCAACTTGATTATTGGATTTTTGTGTCGCTGCTTAGATCTATCTTACGTCTTGCACTAAAGGTTAGTTGTGTACGTATTATAAATTACCAAGCGACGGCGGCGGTCGTTTGTAATGTATAGCCTTATGGGTAGCGCACGTGTGCATTACACACGAGCGATTAACCACCGTCAAGTTACATAAATCTCTGCTGATCATCCACGAACAAAATGCATAATAGACCACCTACTATAAACCTCTGATCACCTTTGGCTATTATATCATTATGTACGAGGCAACGCCGCAATTTAGAACTGTACTTAGTAATTCTTTCCAGTATTGTAGTTCCGGCCGGCGGTCGCCCGCAACAATGATGAATGATGATAATTGGACACTTTTAGGATTGATATGATGACGATGACTATGATTTTATGTATAAAGATATGTATTATGTGGTGAAACATACAGCTCATCGCCTCATTTTAAAACCAATTTGAGCGACTCCAAAATATTTCGCATAGCTGTATAACCTATATTTCACGGGATTTAAGTAATTAAACACGGAAATTGCAGGTGTAAATTTTCCGTGTATATCCGTAAAAATCTAGCTTATTCACCATCACTATGTACGAAATACAGATTAATCTCAAATTCTCAAGAAGATTATAATTTATTACATTCAGTAATACATTGTATTTACCCATTACAAGACGTATTCAGTTATTAAAATCGGCCAAATTTTTGTGAACATTGTAGTTTGATATGCACAAACATAACAATTACCGCGTACATCCCTATAGTTAGTAAATAATAGGTACACCATAACAGCGTCAGAACGCGGAATTAAAAGGAAAGGCTTGTCTCCACAACTGCTCACTCCTTGTCATGCACATTGCATATAATGATATAAATCATCGGATCTATATAATGGATTATATTTAAAACATATACATATTGGAATCGGACATGGGCCAATTGCGCCTAAAACAAAGTTTTTGTTTAGGGTCAGTGTACCAATTACGCTTGTATTAAAATTCTGAATGATTGACTATATTTATGTATATTAAAAAAGTTTAAATGTGAATTATTATATAATATGTAATAATTGATATAACTTTAATTTTGAATAATTCACTATATTTATTTATTTATGTTATATTATATATTTATATACTTTATGTGTGTATTCATTTATAATATAATTATAACTAACTAATAAGTATAATACATTAATAATAAAATGTTTTGAACGCAATTATTGGTCTATTGCCCCTACAATATTTAAAGCGCAATTGGTAAACTCCCGTAAAATCGAGTATAACCATCACATAAACATACCTGTTGTAAAAAGTTGATGACAGCAATGTTTTGACTATAAATATTAGTACTGTTTAAGACTCCAGAATTATTCGACCCACCGATAACCATAATGTATTATTGTATATAGTATTTTACGTGACCACGTCAGTGGTTTGTCACTTCGATCACATATACGCTAATCGTAAAATATAATTACAGATTGTGTATTTAATAATAAATGTTAAAAAAAAAAAAAGTCAGTGGATTAGTTATTGTGGAGGAGGGCCGGGGGACTGGTGGAGATAGATCCTCCCAGAACTTTTTTTTTTAAATTACCCAGCACGTTATGTTATAACGGCACGGATATAATATGCGATATGTTATATAGGGCTATAAGGGCATGGTTATAAGCCCCCTACACGTTTGTCCAATATATTATAATATATTATAAT
>NW_020271674.1:109874-128679 GCF_002803265.2 Melanaphis sacchari | reverse complement strand
TTCGGTGTACTTCGTTCAGTTGTGTGCTATTATTAAAATGGGACGCAATTCTACAATTAAATATAACGGGACGCAATTCACCTAGTATTAATTACAACAGGGACGCAATTCACCTAGTTTTGTGGAAATGGGACGCAATTCACTAACGCCATTATAATATATTCTCCAGAAGAAAATCTTAACTACGCCACTGGACCGTGTGTATACCACGATACCTATACAATATACACGTACACAATAATAATATATCGACGAGTGCGTGTGTGAAGTTAGCGTGTGGGTCGGCGATGCAGACATAGGTACGACAACGACAGCAGCAGCAACAACAACAATAATATTAATAATTGAATATATTATTGTACTATTTAATGTACGCATGTACAGCGGCCGAGTCCCGTATATTACAATAATTATCGTCGTTAGCAATCGAGGGCCGGCGCGCGCGCGCGCACACACACACACACACACACACACACATATTTCATAAAAATTATTATTATTATTCACTACTATTTATGTACTGCACGCGGTATTTTCGTCGTCGTTATTATTAATCATCGTCTAAATTACATTGACCCGCGGCGGTCGTAGGTAGGAACCTGCGTTACATTATGTAGATCTGACGACGACGATGATGGACAACGGACGGACACGTCGACCGTATAGGTAATCTCGGCCGACCGCCGGGGCGGGGGATAGACGGAGATGGCGGCGATCGACGCGTGGCGAGCGCGACGAGAGCGAGTGAGACGTAGTGACGGCGGATCGACGCGAAGGGTGATGCGCGACGGGGATAGAGCGAGAGACGGACCTGAAGGCGGCGAGCGAGAGAGTGAGGCCGACCGCAGCTAACTGATCGGCTAACTAAATCGATTAGCGCGCGCGCTAGAGGAGAGCTGCTGCTGCTGCTGTTGCTGCTGCTGCAACCGATCCGATCCGATCCGATCCGTCGTATAACGGCGATAATAATAATAATAATAATAATGATAGTATCGTTGCCGCTGCTGATATCCGAGAGCGCGCGCGCGCTTATCGCGTATAATAATATAATATATTATTAGTTATTAACTCTCAGGTCCGGCAGCGGCGGCGGCATTAAATATAAATTACACACGTACGAGCCGGCGCATATTATACGTGATATCATGAGACGCGTCCGTGTGTGTGCGTTAGTGAGCGTGTATTTGCGTGCGTGTGTGCGTGCGTGTACACACGTGCAATAACGTGGACATGATAACACTGGAATATATATAATATATATGTATTCTGTGTGTGTGTGTGTGTGTGTGTGTGTGAGGTTGGAGCGAGCGACGGCAGCCCGCGAGAAGAAAAAAATAAAATATTATTAAATTCGATTAATATTTAATAACCGCCGACTGCGAGACGTTTACGTGCGCGTGCGTGAGACCGCATACGTACGTACATACGTACGAACGTGTGTGTGTGTGTGTGTGTGTGTGTGTATAGTTTATTAATAACATACGGCTGCATAGAAAACAACTACTGTAGATTATAATTTATAATAATATTATAATAACATTACTGCGGCGGAGAGGGCGACGGCCGATCAAACGGCGCAGTCCGTCTGTATAAATACGTCGAAATATTTTGTGTCATAAATTTATAGAGAAGAAAAATTCCCTATTATTAATAATCGTTATTGATGGGGTTTATACATATTTTAACCTGCGGCGCCCAGCATTTGAATAGAGGGGATGACGCGGGCGAGGGACGGAATCCCTCTTCTTTATAAAAAAATGTTTGCGGTACCCATATATGCAGTAACCTATGCAGTATCCTATGTCTTAGTCGACAAAACACTTATACGAGTTATACCTACGCTCAGGTGTGCATATTTTTTTCATACATTTGCATCTTCCTTCTAATTGTTTTAGCTCGATCAAGCATTGACTATAACCGTTTATCACTATTTCACCCGAAAAAATAATGAACAACAGAACAAGTATAAAACACGGTGCTACATCGATGTATCTCTGTACCCATCTTACCATCTCAGCCCTCGGGTATTTAACACCTACCCATAGGCGTAACTAGACCTTAAAGTTAGGGGGGGCTTCAGCCCTAGAATTTTTATTATAACCTAACCTAACCCCCCAAACACCTTACATTCATTGATTATACATGTAATATAAATGTAAATTAATAATTAATTATAAAAAAAATAATAAACCAAGTGGTATTGAGGTTAAATATTTATATATTAACATATTATTAAGTATTATTTTAGATATAAAGAATTTAACGATTTTTAGTTTATTGACAACTTCTTAGTAGGGAGTATTTGTGTAGTAAAAATTACACAGCATGATACATCTTACACAGGATCATTACATACAATAATATAGTTTAAATTAATATTTTTCCAAGATATTAATAAAAAAAAATAAAACGATATTTTAAATTTAAGTTTAAAAATGTTACTATTATTGGCAGGAGTGTGGGACTAAGAATTATGACAGGGGGGGCTAAAATTTATATTGGGGGGACTAATCCCCCCCCCCAAGTCCCCCCTAGTTACGCCTATGCACTTACCTCAATTCACGACTCAAATCGGCTTTTGTGTTTTGCGTATCTCGATTGAGATGAGCAATCTGCCGGTATCGGATTGGATTTGGCACTTGGTATATTTTCGAACGTGATTCAAACTATACTCTAAAATTTCCTGATGAATATAACTTCTAAGAACAAGCCAAGACGCCTTCGTTAAGATCGATCAATGGTTTTTGAAACTATATGCCATATTTTCTTACTGACAACTCGGGTTAAAATTAGAGCTCTCGGATTTTAACGTAAATTAAGACTCACGTTCAAATTACGTAAATCTGTGTATTTAAATGTAATAATCCGTAAATTTAATTCACTATTAAAATATACCTCCATATTAAATGATAATTTAATATTAGAAACAAATAAATGTAAATCATTTCTGTGAAAAACTAAAAACACTTGTACGTATATATATATAATTTAAAAAAATTTAAAAAAAATTTACTTTTTAATACATTTTCATTTATAATAATAATATTAATAATAAACACGATGGATTAATAAAGACTGTATGACATAAGCGCCAAAGGTATCGTTTGATGTTTCGATTTTATAAAAAATTGTCAATAATATAAAAATAATTATAATAAATATAATTTTAATTGATTGGTTGATTTTTTAATCAATTTTTTTTTTACATATTCTGTACGATTTATTCACCATCCTGGTCGTATTTCTCCTATTGTACAATTATTTCTCTTGATACATCTCAATGACACATTACCACTGGCCATTTCTCGTAAAAATCTATATTTTTGATCTTTAAATAAAATGCATGCAACATCTTGACTAGTAATAGTTTATGTAAAATTAATTTTAACGAATGACACTTACACGAATGCTTACGAAATAGGTTGTAACAATTAGTTGTATAATAAAAAACCGCTCACACACTGTCTATGTGACAATCTATCGTAATCAGATAATACAATTTTCGATTAAGATTAAATGTTTGGAGTTTTTGAACGATATACTTAGTTCTTAATTTAAATAGCCCACCTTAGCTACCTAGAATTTTGGCGCATTTGTACGATGCGATCTTGGCACTTTTGTACGATACGACTTTTTTATTCTTATTTCATTTTGGCGCTTTTGTCTTCCACAATCAACTGTTAATAAAAAATTCACAGATTCAAGTAAAATAAAGACATCTAGTTAAAATTTATCTGTCCAACTATTATTAGTTACTATCCGTTTTTCCGTTATATAATTTACATAACATTGTATATAAATATAATACCTGTGAAAACCAAGTCAAAATCGTCTAATCCGTTTCGAAATCTTTCGCGGACAGACAGCCATATGTGCGTGTTTCATGCAATATTTCATTTAATCGTACACGCTTACATCACAGCGTATAAAATTTAAATACTTTACATTTATGATATGCAAGATAAATAAATAAAAAATAAGATCGTAAATAATTGCAAAAGAATCAATTCTCCAAAACTTGGCGGTAAATCATGATTTTAGAAGAAATGAAGAATAATGTACGTATTTGACGCTATATAGGACGAAATAACTTATAATTTACCGTGAGAAAAGCAAAATATTTAAATAAAACAAGATAAAAATAATTAAATAATATCTTTCTTGGTCATGACAGGAATAGCTAGTCATATACCACGACACGCATACGCATGCTCATTATTATTTTATTATCTAGTTATTAATTAATATTATAATCAACTGGAGTTTAATTGATTGTTTAAGATAAATTTAAGATATGATTATAACATAGAAAAACAAATGTGTCATGTTCGTGTGTTAGTTCTATTGTGTTTTGTACGTCGTCATGAGTTTTACTATACTTACTATACTGTTCAAAACTAAGTGATGGGTTAGGTTGAATTGTTTGATTCTCGAATCCTTTTTAGTCTAGTTTCGGTTCAAAATTCGAATTAAGTATAAAAAAATCGAATAAGACTATAATAAGCATTTGGTATTGTTCGAAAAACGAATTTTCTGACCACAATACTTTGAAGATAAAATATTTGTACAATTCTTCAAAAATTATTTTTAAAAATTGATAATAACTATTTAAAAATACAGTCGACTCTCGATAATTCGAAGTTGGCGGGACTTTTGAAAAATTTCGAATTATCAAGAGTTCAAATTGCTGAGTAGTTCGAAATATCGACAGAACAAAAAAGAATTCTAAATATTGAGAGAGTTAGTAAACAATTTTGTTTTTTTATTATTGCACATACATAATTATTAAATATTTCAGCAAATTAGGTGGTATTATAGTTATTTATTGTTTTTAAAATGTAAATTAAATTATGTATTTAATTTTACTATGCAAATTAAATTATTATTATTAACAGATGATTAAAAAATAAAATATTTACGATAAAGTTCTTTTGATAATAATTCTATAGTTATCAAAAATAAAAGGCTACATTTTTACACGATTGCATAGAAAATTATCAACAAAAAAATTATAAGAAATATATTTGGTGAATAAACTTCGAATTGTCACGTTTTAGTGGCGAGTTTTCTCAAAATTCAATTTCGATTTATCGAATGCACTTAAATGAATGGTTTTTATTCGAATTACCTCAAGATTTTCAAGAGAACGAGCATTTATGTACTTAGAATTATTGAAAGTTTTGAATTATCGAGAATCGATTATAATTAGATTATTGGAGGCCGCGTACCAACATTAATTGCATTTTTTTTTTTTTTTTATCATATTTATTTTAACGGCAAAATCTATTATAATAAACTTCGCTACTGTGGCTGTGTGTTGTTGATGAAAACATGTTTTGGTAAACATATTTCTTTTCTTATAAATTATTATTCATTGTGTATGAAAAAAATATAAGAAATTATCTAAATATATTGTAAATACAGTTACGCAGACTTAAAAATAGTTAAAATGTTAAATAGGTAATACGAAAACTCAAATTATAATTGACAACAATCGTAATTATGGTTGATTTAGTTTGTACATGATAAAAAGTGTTGAACTCGAATAAAATTTTTTCTAGATTTGGCTAGGTTTGGTTCGGTAAAAAATATGTAATTTCAATCCAAGTTCGGTTTAATTTCAAAAATCAAGGTTCGACACATCACAAGGTTAAATAATAAAAAGTATTTTTTTGTTTTATTTTTCATCGCCATCATATCCAAGTTGCAAATGTAACCTAACCTATCTTTGACCCTGGATTTTAGCGTCAGCCTGCAAGTGCCCAAGTAAACCGATATTTTGATACCGTAAAAGTAATCGTTACGTTTCCTCAACCGAATATTTCCTACTTTTCCGGAAATCCGGAATGTTGCACGACACGACTGACGATAATACTTGTATAAATTTGCACATGCCTTACATAGGGTGGTCTAGATAAAGTTATACAAACGTTAATACTATGTCTACTTTTATTGAGTATAGTTAAAATTGGCTGATATCGTACGTTTTATTTACTAAATATTGAACAATTAACTAATAAGTAATAATACACCATTTTAAACTATTTGTCCTAATTCTTTGGTTGCCTGTGCTATACAGATGACAACAGCGGCGTGGCGTTTCCGTATTAATTCTACGGGAACAAGGAGAATAAATCCTATATTCGCTAAAAAGACTTTAAAAAATATACTAATTATAATAACGGAAATATGTTCCATCAGGCGGCACACCAACTACACAATAGGGAGCGGAGATTACCCCCTTCTCGCTCTCCTCCCCGTAACAAAGACGCGACGACTGACAATAAAATAAATAATCTACTGTGATAAGTAGGGTTAGGATGTTTATGACCTTCAAAACACTAAAAAATGTATGCAAATATGCACAATAAATATCTAAAAATGCCCTTAAAAAAAATTAAATATGTTATTTTTTTAATTAGTTTATTAGGTACTAATCCAAAATGTATACTTAATCAGTTTACAATACTATTTTTATAACTTTAAACTTAAATACAAATACGTACAAATATGAAATTTTTGAAATTAAAAATATAGGCATCACCACACTATATCGCGATCATCGTTCATAATCATGATTATATTGATTAATAAATGTTGAGTTATAGTATAATGATAAATAAATAATAAAGATAAGTCAATAATATAAACTAAACGTTTTTCTCGTTTTCGTTAGCTATGAAACCAACAATGCCTACCTATGAGTTTATATTGATTTTTATATTATATTTAAGTTATTTTTTGGACAAAATATGCATTTATTTACAATTTTTTTGGCAGAACATGCATATTTATTCATAAAAATTCCTAAATATGCAAAATTAAGTTGAATGTATTTGATTCTATGTCATACAAAACAAATTTATTTCTGGGTTTGCAATGTGTACAAACATCCTAACCCTATTAAGTAGTAATAAGTATGTAAGATATTTGTTACAATGTTTTGGTTAACGAGACACAGGCATGTCATCATCGTGAGAGTGACCGCCTGAAAAGCGAATAAAACCTTTTATCCATTCATTTTTTTTAAATACCATATCTGTTTTATAACTTTATATATTTAATTTAAGTAAAACTTTATTTATAGTCGTATACTTCTGTTAGTTTTATTTTCAATAAACACTTTTTTTCATGTTCAAATGATTTTTAATTTATAAACTCGGTGATCCGTGTTAATGCTAAATATATAAAAAATAATAATAATAATATTATAATATCTGCAAACACCTCATTTGTACACTATAGTGTACTGTTACTAATGTAAAAATGAATTAATGTTTATTATACATGTCTATTGTCTATTTGTAGTGTTACTATAGTATAATACGTATAGTTACGCCAGTAAAAAACTGCAGAATTGTATTTATTGTTGTTTCTTTAATTTAGATGCATTTTATAGCACCAAAAAATATGAATATTCTTTTTTAATTTTTTTTTCGGCATATTACACTAAGTATTTTTACAATTCAAATTGAATCAAATTACATTTTACAATATACTGCAAATATGAAAAAATTATTAATTTTTATTTAATATCATTAAATTCTAATAATGATGAAATTAAACATTTTAGAATAGTAGACGTGGTTTCATTATTGCACAATTTGTTGTTTTTATAAATATTCAATTAAATCTAGCTTTAATTATAAGAAATCAAATATTCGCCAAACCAGAATTTTTAAATGTGATCATGTGAGCTAAGGTTTAATAATTTAAATGCTTATAGTATATTATGTTCATGTAATATTTATAATTAAAATTAATGAACACAAATTTGTATAATTTAATAAAGTACTTATTGAAAACATAAAATATACTAGTCACCTGTTGGCTATGTTTATTTAATTGATAATTTTTAAAGATTTATTTGAGTTATAACTTGTAATACTGTTAAAGAGTTAAGCTATCTGGGCAATCTAAACTGTATAATGTTAATATATAATATCCGGGATCGTGAACTCGCCCGTCAAGAACCATATAAAAAATATTAAAAAATAATTATTAAAAAGTATAATACACTGACCTATATGGCTGTATGTTGCAGTATAATTTTTTTTTTTTTTTTGTTGGTGAGAGCTGTTAATTGCGAAAAGGTAAACATGTTTTAACTAATCCTAATAGGTATGTGATTTTAGTTTTAATTCAATTTATGTAAGTAGGTACCTACACAAATGTTTAATATATAAAACCATTTTAAGTAACTAAGACACGACGTGACGTCTATTTTATGTGTACTATAGATACCTAATACGTATGTATTTTCGTAACCGTAGACAATATTATGCTAGTCGTGATATTACTGGTGGTCTTACACATTATATTTTTAAAAAATAAATCATTAAACAACATCTAACGTGACTGTCATTTATAAATTAAGAACGAGAATGACATAAAATATTACCTACGAGTAATTAATTAAAACAAACTAATATTGATAAGAACCTTTAACCTCCTAAAGACTTGTGCACGCTCTTAGTAATATATCCCTGTGCCTACATCATCCGATGTCCAATCTTATCATTACCACCAAACTATATAACGACATAACGTTTTGTTCAAATAACAATATATTATCTCGGTGTAGTAAACTGATGCCACCGCTTTATTATACATTAGTATATTTTTCTAAAATTTAGCATTAATAATATATTGTTGCCGAATTTAAATGTCATCATATTGTTTTTATATGAATACAGAACTTTATTATTTATCACTGAGATGATATTTGGAAGCATTCAATGCGTGTTACTGCAGAGACCGCGTAGCGATTCCAAAAACCATCCGAAGCCAGTAAGATCACATTTTGTAACATTTTAATATTTGTGCCATAAATTATGTAAGAACCGAAGAATTTCCTACGTCGACACATTTTCGGCGTTTTTTGATTCACTACTTAAAGTACTTACCGTATACCCGTTCAGCCGAAACTCAGTAAGTATATATAAATAGGTCTCGATACGCTGTATAATCAGAATTAGTCACCTCCCAGCTACTCGATTCGTTGGGCCGTATGTCCACACCTTACATCACCTCTTTTCTAAGTATATTTCTAGTATTACTTTTTCAGGCTTAAATACAGGTTGTTGAGCCGCACCCTAACATCGCCGCTTGTTATTTAAGTCCAGTCTCTAGATCCCGGTAACTAATTTTTCGGGCAAGGTTATTTCACCCTGTCCACAAATTTTATAAGTATTTCAATAAATTATATTTTCTATTAATAAATAACCATACATTCAAATACTGCTGTTCACTCTGTTCACCTTCAACCAACCACTTCAAATCTAAACGTGAGACTAACAAGTGTTGTCAAAGGTTTTTATTAAGTGTAGTGCGGGTATCTGAGGCCACTAGCGGTAAGCATTGTCTGTAAAAAAAAAAAAAAAAAAACAGTAAAAGCATTTAATCACAAATTAATTATGAATCAAAATCAAATGTGTAATTAAATTAAATCAGTGCCAATAAATGTACAACACGTCATATATGTATATTGTAAGTAACTTCATGAATAATTAGTCTATGCTATATATTATTGTATGGTATACAATGTATATTTATTATACATGTAGGATATTAGTATGGTAATGCTACTATTATCATTTTATTTTCATTGGTAGGTACGACTATTCATATGATAATATTACTAATATTATAATTTATAATCACGTAATACAATCAATGGTCCTATTAAGGCATTTAGGTAGATAGGAAGATACCTATTATTAGGTTTTTGAATTTATGTGTCTATAACTAAAATAACTAATTAAGAAGTATATCAAGTTTATACGTATATTATGTAGGTACTTTAATAAGACTATCAACATCGGTGTAATTAACGATTAAACTACGCCTACATTTTCTTTAAAAAAACATTTAAAAAAACCTACACACTGTGATTAAATTTACTGATCAATGTGATATTAAAAAATACAAGTTATAAGAGAAATCGACTTAACTAATAAGCAATGTATCTAGTAGAAACAATTAATGATTAATATTTGTAACACTATATCAGATGGTCCATATTAATCCATAAATAAAATAATTTCAATTTTTTTTTTTAATGTTGTTATCTTATTTTCTGGACTACCTTCGTACAATCAGCATTTTTTATATTTTTAAATGTCTAATATTTTATTCCTTGGTCTTTAATTAATAAACCCATATCCAATGACTATCGACTAATTTTTGATGTGTGAGGTGAAACGCTGTAAGTACTATAAAACAATACGAGTACTTATAAAATGTGTATACTCGTATACGTTAGCAGAATGTAGATCAGCCTATAATTATATACACACATATTTTTTAGTAAAATACTCGTATATTATTTTAATTCAGAAAAACACTTTATCATAAAATATAAATCACATTTTTATGGATGACAAGTACTCGTATGGTTATTGCATTCTATATTTATTTCTATTTAAAGCAAAAATAAATGCGTACTAATAAATAATTATAAACAACTGTGTAATAATTATAAATAAAACTGCTGTTATGTTTCATACATTTAAAATTCCACAAAGAACTAAAAAAAGTGAATACGAGCTAACAGGTACATAATAATAATATAATATTATATTATCTACCTTCTTGGTTCATGGATACATGTTTCAGATTCAGATCAATGAAAAATAAATATATTACCTTAACCACCGCGATGAATCATTAAACTAATATATTTTTAAGTATAATACGTTATGTTGAATTTTAAAGACTTTATGTACAATGTATTTGTAACATAATATATTTTTTGATATAATTTTAGTCGTTGTAGTGTTACATGCAACCTTTATAAGAGCGCATTGTTTTTTTTTTTTACTTAAATCCATTATGTAGCCACTACATCGCGTAAGTTTATAATGCCGAGATAGGAGAGGTGGCAATACCGTAGTCCACGCCACTCTGCAGTATAGATACCTACGACAATACGTAATATACATATACGTATGGGTAGTTCAATACTGTGCCGGCGGAAGAAGTATAATAGTGATGTGGGAGGGAGAAACAAAGACGAACTATGACGTCAACGAGACATAATAGATAATGTAATTAATTTAAATTCTAGATGGTAATTAATTTAATTTAAAAAAAAAAAAAATGTTTAATTTTGCTGCTATCATTATTATTGTAATATAGCGTGCAAACTATATTCCAGTACACGCGCACGCGCGCGCGTGTGTGTGTGTGTGCACTCGGTTAGGGAAATTATCCGACGAAGGCGAGGCGAAGGCGACGCATCGCGGCGTCATTGTGGAGCGCCCAAGGCCGCCGCCGAAACGTCGTCGGGTATTTTTTTCTCTCTAAATTCTCCGGTCGAACGAAAATCGTAATTAATTAATTGACTAATTACTATCCGACAGTGCAGAAATGCCGACTACGGCGACAACGACGACGACGACGACAACGAAGACGCGCGACGGTCAATATTATTACAGCGATTGTATATACGATTTTCAAGGATTTCTGGCCTGCGTCCATACAATAGTATACCGGAAGTCCGTAAGATATAGAGCAGTTTTTCCGACTGGACGCGCCGAACAAGGTTAACTATATTACTTAGAGGTAAGCATAGGTATTCTGCTGTTGCGTAGTACCCCGTATCATAATTTACCGACTGACTGGGCGATATTTCCCCGCCATCGAGCAGCAGATAGTATACACCAGCAAGAGTCCATGATGGTAAATCGTTTCTGATGAATAGAAAATTAATCAAGCACACAGATGGAGCACACGCGTACGCTTATCCGCATAAGACGGATTTAATCGACGTACCTATTTATCTAACCTATAAAAGGCACCGCCGCACGTGCATGTGTGATGCACTATAGAACCTATCCGTCCGTAAGTGTATACTGTGTACATATGAAATTAATCTAGCGTTATGATATCTCTTGTAGAATATAAACTATCTATAGTTATTTATCTCCATCCGACCGTCAGTGTATACCTATATTTAATTTATATACAAATTAAATATTTAATTTATGTACAAAATTAAATATTATAATTGAACATTTTGAACGAGCTCTAAAGGTCTGGCAGAATTCCCAGCAATTGGCCAGTGTATGGACATAAATTCTCAACATTGTAATTATTAACTAATAACATATAACTAAACTTTATAATATAATAGTTAGTATTGAATAAAAATACATTTGAAGTAATTTTATGGTTTCTTACCGAAAGGTCTTTAATCTAATATTTTTGAATATTTATTATTTATATTCGGCGGGCGGCTAGATCGTCAAGATCATTGTAATTAATTATTTATTAAAAATATATATAATAAAATTAATAACCTTCTGTCTTATTACGTTCTTACTAGGTTAGAAATATTTTTAGCTCTTATGTATTATTGATGTATCCTGTTTCGTATTACAACACAACGGATTGTATGGAATAAAATTCAAGATGAAATAAACAAAATAAAACGCCATGAAATAAATAATCATTAAAAAAAATCAAGTAAATAAACATTGAGGATAAAGACTAGCGTGATCTATTTGGTAACAGTTATAGCTAATACTGCTAATAGTTGTATGTAGAACTACAAATTAATAGCCAAATTTTTAACTGAATAAATCCGTCGTAGCACAAGCCACAACCCGAAGAGCGAAATTCGAATATTATAATTTAAGGGAAAGTTTGAATCTTCAGTCCTATCACGCGTGTTGACGTGTTGCACTGCGTAAAAATGTTCACAAACAAAAATCATCATTACGAAAACATGCTGGAGTCCTCGTTGGAACTTTTAAAGACGCACACACTTTTTAGACTTTTAACTGAAAAACAAAATAGTGTGTCGACGTACATCAAAAACCATATTATTATATCTATTGTGTGTCTGTAAGAGTAAAAAGAAATAAAAAATCAAGTATCTATGACCGTATATACAATAATAAGCGTTCAACTCGTACAAGTTGGGATAACGTTTTGTCCGGTCGACGATAGAAAACCAATTCACTAGATTAGTGAATAAAACAACATAATAATAATGATGATGATGATGATAATAATAATACTAAACATGATAAATTTATTTATTATTCGAAAAATGAGAAATTAAATGGATTAGCGGATGACTGCACCGCAACTACCGGCGGCGTATGACCGGTCGGATGTGCAGTGCACTGCAGACGTGTATCTAACGCGTATCTACACGTAACGCGGAGAAAAATAATAATAATATTAATAATAAAATAAAAAAAAAATAATTATAATTATATTAAAATACGCGATAATAACACGATAAATTTAATTAAAACAACCCGACCGACGACGGCGTACACATAATCTCGTCGGGCCCGTCGTATTCTAACGATATTGCCTACGTTGTACATATATTATAAAAAAAAAATAAATATTATGCGCAGGCAGGTATAGGTAGGGTACATCGCAGCAGTGTCCGTGGTATGAGCATAGCGATTATTACAATATTATGGTAAATTTAATTAAACTATATTATAAGTTATAACCCGCGCACGCCTGACGTATAATCTCTCACGCCAACGCGGATGATTTTTTATTTTGTTTTTTAATTGACTTTATCTCGTCGTCTTGTACTCATACACGCACACACACACACACACACACACACACAATAACACGCGTACATACACTCATACGTATGTTTAGTCATATCTCTTCGTATCGACGTAGGTATAATATCGTAATAATAACGTGTTCGACGCGTATACGGAAATAACGTTTTTTTTTTATAAAATTCTATGTCGTACAATATAGGTGCCTAATAATATTATTATTAACGAGTACGTAAATATTATTATGTATTATGCATCTACGGACGCTGCAGCACCAGTATAATAATTGTGACGGAGGGGGCGCCTCGTCGTCGTCTATACACTGACATAACCGCCCGCGTTTTTACATCATTCCGTTGACTGTGGGTTAAAACAATACAATTCACGCTACGGTAATATTGCCCATAATAATGTTATGCACGTATATACCTTTGGTCTTGCACACCTATAGACAGTATACGCACCTAATTAACGACCGGCGCAGGCGCGTTTAACGGGCGCGGGTTTTGTCTGCGAATCTCCCCCGACGCAGGGGCGGAAACTACGCACTATATTATAGGTATTATTTAGGTAGTTATTACTGTTATTAATCGTTATTAAAATTATTTACAGACGGGACTAATGGGAGCCAGCTGTTTTACGCACGTAACACACAACGCTCGATAAGTTGTGTACGTGTAAATTTAAACGACGACCCGTACCGATATGGGTTATAGACGCAGCGATACGTATATCCGGCTGACCATTAACGATTATAAGATTATAAACCTAATAGTTACAACGACAAAACAATCATTAGTAGGCGTATATATCGTGTCATGAAAGCGATAAAAATACAAATTGAACAAATGAACGGAATAAAAAAAAGGAATGGATTTTTTTCTCACTTGGTTTTATAATTTATATAGATAATATTGTTAGAGGAGGATTTTTTTTTTACAAAAAAAAAAAAAAAATGAATAATGTACTTATTTACTAATGAATAATTTCTTCGCCACTCGGGATTTTAATGAAGGTATCTATTATTTACATATAATTTAAGAAAAAGATGCAGTAATTATGATTTTAAACTAAAATAATACACACACGATGAAAACGTGACTCATGTCTCATATTATATAATACGCACACAAATTATGCCAGGTCGTTTCCCCATTCATAAGTAGTTATAATAACAATCACACCCGAACCTGTTATGGTATATGAAATAGTTGTTTTTGTTTATCAAAAAAAGTATGTCTGCGCTCAATATAAATATGTAAATAATATTATTATAATGTATACACAATTAGTTGATGAGAACTGATCTTTCAGCACAAGTTTTTATCTAATAGGGGGCGCTACAACATTGATACCTATATTTATTAATAAGATATATTGATATTTTTTGAAAATTCTAAAAAATAAAATAAATAAATTAATGTTCTTTTTAATATCCATGCCAAAACTCTTCTGTACATGGGTTAAAATATTTTAATACTATACTCCATTAAAATTATTATATTAACAATTAACAACATATTAATTATGAACAAGCATATATTGCAGACTGTGGTATCGAGCAAATGAGGTTAATTCAGTAAAATGTATTGAGCTCGTCGGTTTGGCACTTCAAATTAAAAATTTCAACTTCAGATCATATTAGGAAATTAAATAAGCAATCAATTTATAATCATTTGTAATAGCATAATAACAATTTATAACTAAAGTCTAAGACTATAAATGATTTTATAATATTTAATATTGAGATGAAGGCGACTGATACTAGTCTGAGTCAATCTTTTATCGCATCGTATAGTATCATATACCTATGATCAAACTTTAAGTTAATTATTATAAAGACATTTCTTTCTCCTACTTTAATTTTTCAATAAGTGTGTATCATAACAAATTTACGTTTAATTCATTAGTTTTAATATGAAGTACATTTACCTATTATACGTAGAACTCAACTATATCAACATTCAACATATTCTATGGTTTATAAGCACTTATAATTATTTTTTCGATATTTTAATTTTAAAACACATAACGACCATTTATAAATTGTAATATTGTTAACGCTTTAATGTTTTATATATATACTCATTCAATCAAAATTTTAATGAAAACAATTGTAAAACAATATTTCAACTTTTATGAGTTATCTGAAATCTGAATAAAATACAATATTTTGAGTTACAATAGGTATTACATTTTAAATAATTATCTTGACTCGCATATCAGTCACATCTATTGCAATTCACAGATTGATACATGTTGATTAGCGATGTTCATTTATTATGATGAAAGCCATTAAACCTCGATGAAAAGTCTTAAGTTCTAAATATTATGATTATCAAATGTATATTTGATCAAAATTATTTTTGGTTTTTAATTCACTAGTCACCAGTTTAACTGTAACCCTACAGCACATACATTAAATGAAGCTAGTTAAAATGTTCATAACATACTTCAAAATTATAATATCAAAAAAAAAAGCATTAACAACAAACCACAGAATAAGTTGTTTCATTTAAATTTGCTAATAGGAAAGTTTTCTCTCATAGACTAACGAAACTTAATGATAACTGCTGCAGAATAGATTCATAAATAACGTAATTGTGCAATGTTACATACTTATAGCAATTAGCACTACAGTACTGCACTCTTAATAAAAAAACTGCACATGAGTTGCACATTTGCATCCCATAAAAACGGCATACTCAAATGATCGAGGATGCAATTTGTGCATTTTTAAATAAATGATACTTTTATTTTATAATTTATGGAGTATTGAATGTATACTTATTAATTATTACTTATAACATTTTACCTTACCTCGATCTAGTCTTTGACAAAAGACTAACCTGGGGCCCTCACCTCAAAAATAATCGGAAACAACTGAACAGCCGCCTGCATATATTAAGACCACTCCTAAAATCAAAAATGAGCATCTCTAACCGTCTACTATTATATAAGAGCTTACTTCTACCTATTTGGTCCTACGGAATCGCGCTCTGGGGTTCAGCCAAACCAGCTAACACCAGAACTATCCAAGCTTTCCAAGTCATTTGCCTACGAATGACTGTGAATGCCCCCTGGTACGTTACAAATGTCAGCCTTCACAATGAGCAAAAAATTGCTACTGTCAAACAAACAGCTGCCAAATTCTACACTCGCCTCCACTCCAAAGCGGCAGACCACCCCAACTGCCTCATCGCTTAACTTCACTTCAACCATCTTCCAGAAAACCCGCCAAGACGTCTCAAAAGAAATTGGCCCAGAGACCTACTCAACACCTAATGCATACCTTTTTAAGGAAATTAAATCAAATTAAATTATCTTAAGCTCAGGTGCTTCTAATGTGAGGCTTCTTCATGTCATTCTCTGTCCCTTTTAAATCTTATATTAAACCTTTTACTTATTGTGCCCCTCCTGTACAGATTGTAAATATTCATAAAATAAACGTCTTAGTAAAAAAAAAAAAAAAACATTTTACCTAGTAGTATTTTACACGAACTTGGATAACTTGTTAAATCGTTAAATGTTATATACATACATACAACATACAATACAAAACTTGACCGATAGTATAGTGTATGTAGAACCAAAGTTTTTATTGATCGTAATAACAATAAACTATAACTTGCTTATCAACCAAGAATCGAGAAAAATCCATTCGTTATCGTAATTTACGTATAATGTTACGTAATATACTACATCCAAAATACCATAACTGAGAACTCCTGAAAACGTAAACAAATTTCTACAGCTTGATCAATATAATGTGACACTGCAGACACAATTCATTCATATTAAATTATCAATGTGTACCGGGAACCAAAAATCATATGACTCTTAACTCTCGGGGACGAAACGTCTGCGAGCTGTTTTTTTTTTGACGGGGACAAAACGGCGGGGGCGAAACTTCCGCGTTCCTTACACGTTACTATACCTACCTTTTTAACACGGCTTTGAGCGCCAGTTGCACAGACAATCGAAATCACACGTTGCAGGATATCGGCCTCCGCGAACACCTTCAGTAAAACTTTTCAGCGTAATACGCGTACGTATACGTATATAATGATATCATCTGTCGATTCAATCCGGACCCGGACCCGCTGCAGGTGTTTAAAAAATGTGTATGATAATAATAATAGGTACATATCGCGTCCATCGCAGTTCCGTCGCGTCCAAAAAAAAAATAAAAAAAATAATTACAACGATATAATAATGATCATAATAATTATTATTATTATTACCATTTTTACGCCGCCGTATACCTATCTGCCGTTGTTGGTTATTAGTGTTATTACGGTTTGTTCTACAGAACAACCAGACTCGGCGGCGGCGGCGGTGACCCGTGTCCGCTGCAGCAACGATCCAGAGTCATATACATACGTACGCTAGCTGTCAGGGTGGCGAACATTATGATATTATGATATATTGCGTGTATCACACGCGGGCGGCACAGATGATAAAAAATACGGTCGCGGACGTCGTCTCTTCTCGGAATCGCCGTCCAATCCATTATGATTCCGTTCGCGGAATTTTGCGGTTTGTTTTTATTTTTTACGACTCGGACACCGAACGCCGCGTCGTCCCCGGGGTAGGCGGTCCCGAGTGTATGACACGATATTATTATTATTGTAATTTAAATACCTATAACTCCAAATCGTTTTGCCGTCGGAATACGATATTAATAATAATAATAATAATAATATGTATTATACAACCGATGCGGCGGCAGCGGCGGACCGGTCGCCCGCCCGCCAGCCCGCCGACAGATTTATGTGGCCGACGGTGGCGAAGCGGACGAGGCGGCGGGACGTCGTTCGGCGGAACCTCTCGTCTCCGCCGGCCGCCGATGTTTGTTTTTACACATACAATTATAATAATAATATTTACACACACACCTGCCGCGCGTCGAACAAACACACTATAATAAATATTATAAAATATATATCTATAAACGCTGCGGCGGTGGCGGGGCGGCGGTTACCGCGTAGGTGCATGACACACACCCGCAGCGTCGTAATAATACGCGTATATTATAATACGCAGAATACAATAATAATATTATTATTATCATAACACGTCGCGGTCGCCACGACCTGGTCCGCCGCCATATTTATTACAAAATTACGCGCGAGTCCGACCACTTCCCCTTCACCTCTCCCCGCACCGCACGACACCTGTCCATCTAATAACAATGTTGTAACAACAAATATCACGATATTAGTGTTAGACGTTGCGCGAGGGCGCGTCCAGCAGGGTAA
>NW_020271674.1:0-100428 GCF_002803265.2 Melanaphis sacchari | reverse complement strand
GCAGCGGCCCCGTTGCTGCGTTGGTGCTGTTGCTGGAGTTGCAGTTCCATGGCGGCCGCGGCGACGGTCGACAGGGCCTGCGACGTCGGCGGCAGTGGTGACGACCTGCCACCTCCGCCGTTGCCTGGATGATGGTGCTGGTGGTGGTGGCCGCGCAGTGCGGCAGCCATGGCAGCCGCGGCCTGCAACTGCTGCTGGTGATGGTGATGATGGTGGTGGCCGGGGTGCAGCAAATGGTGACTGCCCAGACCGATGTTACCCATTCCCAGCGGGCCGCCGCCGCCCAAGCCCATGCCGCCCGTCATCATGAACGGTGGGTTGGCCGGCAGCGGACTCAGCGCGGCCGCAGACGGGCTGTGGCGGCCGGCAGACATGGAATTCGGCACGCCCAAGTACGGATTGCCGCCGCCGCCGCTGTACGGGTGAGCCTGTGGTCCGACTTTCTCCTGTTTGCGCCATTTCGCCCGTCGGTTTTGGAACCACACCTGCAACAGAACGTGGAAAATATTTTAGAAAACCGTGGAAATATAATGTGGTATTAAACCACTTATAGTCTTAGAAAAAAAACATTTTTTTTTTCAAAATAATATCGGACTGATATAACCCTGCAAAACTCATACAAGCAGTTATATGTATTTATTGAATGCCCTTCGGAGAAATATTATACTTATATACATAACGGGCACATTGTGACACTGAGCAATATGAAAAGAATTAGTATTATACAGTGAAGAAGCCAAAAATTTGTTTTCATCGATGGCTAACATTGGTAGTTACAATAATTTATAAGTTTTGACAAAATTAAATACAAGTATTTAAATGATTACTGGTGCTATTGTAAAAACCAAAACTATCATTAAAAATATACTATTGTCGACTATAATTTAGACAATGTATACTTAGCCATGATTAACTCTGTTCTATATTCTTTGTATGAATTTTGATATCTACTATTAAAAATAAACAAATTATATTGTCTAAAGTTTAGAAAATTATTTCTTCTTACAACGTTTACTACATTTATGTAGATTTGATAATACTAATGAATAATTTAATAATTAAATTAAAATACAAATTTTTGAAGGGACTAATTTTAATACTAAAGGTGTAAACCCTCCAAACCCCCTCCCAAATTGTGTGTAAGTATACTGCACAGCAAGAAAAGACGCAAGTAAGATTACTTTATGTTTAAATTGACGGCACAATCAAGTGGGCGGTAAAAATAGAATCCTATATACAAAAAGGGGTTGACTATATGAGGAAGAATAGTATTTAATTAATTAATTTTTTTAAATGATGAGTAATATAAAGGTGCTTATAGCACAATATGTGTCTAGCTCTACTTTTCATTTCTAGACCTCCAAGTACGCATTTATACAAAGTGATTCACAAATCATGTTCATTCAAAATTTTTCTGAATCTTCGGAATTGAAAATTTATCTCAAGAAGATATATTTCAAATTTATAAGTATATCTAAATATCTTATACAGTAATATGCAATTTATAAATAATACAATTTTATTTTTAATAAAAACCATACATAAATGATAAGCTCTTCTATATTGTGAATTGTGAGAAAATATTATTTTTTTTTTAACCTACCTATGTATTTTAAAATTCGAATGAGAGTATTTCTAATTATTTAATTTTTAAGTAGCTGGGATAATAATAGGGCTATGGTAATTTTAAAAGTATAGTAATTAATATTAACTTTTTAAAATTGTATAGTTTGTGAAAATTGAAATGGTGAAATATTAGTATTAGTAAATTTATAAATATTAGTAAAGAAAAATGAATGCGTAACGCGTTACACGATTATTCGCCTCTATACATATTATTATGCAGTAGCAGAGGCGTATTTAAAGGAGGGGCATAAACCGTGGTAAAGACACTTGATCCCTTCATTTTTTAGGTATGTATCATGTTACTATAATTAAACAACGCGTATTATTTATTGATCTACGATTTATTCTATTATCAGTTATCACTATACAAGAATTATTTATTTTGTGATGAACTTTTTCTTAGTTGTAGGTATATTGTATAATATGTATATTTTATATTTGAAGATTATGAGTATAATTTATTTATGTTTTATTATTGTCTCCTTCCAACCTCCATTAAGTATTTCTAATTTCACCTCTACGGACTTGCACAACACCAATATAATAAAACACATACATATTGTATATTTTCTACCTATATAGTATATAGAGTATAAAAGAATCTAAAACTAACTGGCTAGTATCAATGGCTACTATTCATCTTTTACCCACGCGAAACATGAAGGTGAATCGAATTTTGAATCGTTAGCTTTAATACCGTAATGAATATTGAATTTAAAGGTAAGAATATTGATATTTCAATTTTAAGCACTGTAATATTTTACATAGTTGCATAATTTTTAAATTAGAATATCAATAAAAGCCTAAATGATAATGAAATTAGCTAGGCGATAACATTCTGACAATAAAATTATGTATAGGTAAGAAGTCGATTAATTGTTGTATATCAAATTCAGAAACACTAAATTGGATCTATTTGAACGCAAATTTGCAGTCATATTGCAACGCATGAGTCAGAGAGAAAAAACAATAATAATGCGCTGAAATTCCGTATAGTCTATATATGCATACATACCTTAATATAATAAAACACATTATTGTCGTCACCGCGCTGTTAATTAAAACGACGCGTGGAAATCTCACGCTTATTAACAACGCGCGTAGGTACCTCATATAATAATTAAAATATTAAATATATATAATATGTCCTAGGCGTATAGGTTAGGTAGGTATATAATAATGCGTAACACAGAAAATCGTCGCATCATCGCCTGTTATATAACAGTGGTGGTACATAGCAGCAGCACGGCAATACACCACATCTAATCTAATCTAATCTAATATAGGTACACGTAAGGTTAGACGATGTATATACATATATAATATGTGTGTGTGTGTGTGATACAAATTTTGTATTGTCCCGGTGGAAAAAAAATGTGCGCGTACACCACTCATGCACACAGGAGCGCTGTCGACAACACACATACACATACATGTAATAATACATATATATATATACACATACATGATATTGATATCATCGTTACGCCGGGTTAACCGCGGCGATATTTAATAACAATAATAATATAATAAATAACATTAATACAAAATATCGACCGGCCGGCGCGGTGTGAGAATGTAGAAAAAAAAAATTAAAAAAAATGGATAAAAACGCCCAGTCATCGGTAACCAATTTAAACGAGGCCTCTCCAGCGCGGTGCAGTAGGTATATAATATAATAATAATAACATTATAATAACGTAATACATATTATAAATCGTATTAACGTATCGCAATGACGACGACGACGACGACGACGACTACGATACGACGATAATACATTATGATTTGCGCGTGCGTGTGTTAAAAACCGTGGAAAGATTTATAATAATATAATACATACACGATACACACACACACACACACTCGCGATATGTGTCGAGTACTATATTACATTATAACAATATAACACGGTATATTAAAAAATATAAAAAAATTTAATGTGGTGTGTTAAAAAAAAAAAAAAAAATAATAATAATAATAATAATACGAGGTGTACGATATTTATAATATGACGTATAGGCGGTACGCATTATTATTATTTATTATAATATAATATCGTGATGTGTCGTCAATGGACAATGGACTGCGGCGGCCATATTATATTATATTATTATATTGTAAGACTCACGTGTGTGAGATGAATTCGCGAACGAGTACCGTTTAACGCGCATTATACATACACGTACGCGATAATAAAATGCCAACACAATATTATAATATCTACGGTTGTTTAGGCGCGACGATGCGATTTTTGTGCTGCAAACCTCGCTAGTACCTACCCATACACACGATGATGATGATAATAATAATAATAATATATTGGCCGAATAATAGAGCATAATGTTACGACGATAATGTGTATACACTATACCTACGTATAACACGTGTGAAAATTTTCACACACGCACACACATTACTATACGCGCGCGTCATATAAATATTCCGTCCGTATAATTAAATAGATGACCGCGATGTTTTATTGATGTACGATTTTTATGCCAAATCGAGAAAAAGAGAGAGGGAGAGAGAGATAGTCCGCTAAAGAGACTCGGCGGCGGGTATCATTATGTTATTATAGTGATATTTGCACGTGTCACGACGTTGTTAAATTTAGATGATAAACAAATTGTACACGTTCAGCAATAGTTCTGTAAACGTTTTCCCGCAGGAACGCTGGATCGTCGTAATCGGACGACGTATCGTATCATCAGAATCGGTCGAAGGGTTTATAAGGATATACTATTATGATATCGCGGTGGATGTGTTTGTAATTGTATAGGTAGGTACATTATTTAGATATTGCAAATAAATATTAATTTTCAAACAGGCAACAACCATTAAACGGCTAAAATCAAATTACCAAAACCAACACGAATACGCATAATATATCGTATTTGACATAAATGGGGGTTATTCAAATAGTCTCCTCAAATCACTTTCTTAAATCAATTCCTCATTTAATATGTGGTTTTTTTTCGATTTAGACAATAATATTACACAATACAAATTACAATTATAGGTAATTATTGAAATATAAAATATTAATTTAAAATTATAAATATATTATATTTTTTATATGGTGGATTATTCTAATAAGTGATGCGAAACTCTACTCTGTGATTTACGAAATACAATACGAGTAAATAATAATAGTGTTGTGAGTTATTATTTTTACCATACTCACAATAAATTGTGGTATTGTGCATATAAGCATACTATATTGCAGTCGGAACTTTGTAAGTAGCCTATTTATTTCATGACTTGGATAAACTGTGATTACAAAATAAAGAAACCTAAGAAGACGAATTAAATTAATTTAGAATAATTGGATTCATTTCTGTTTAAATTTTTGAGTCTCTTCTCTAGATTTTTGTGGAAATTTTTTTAATATTTCGATTATAATCATCTTGAAAATTAATTATTCTATTTCAGATTTTTAAATTTATTAAATTTAGAGTAATTGGATTTCATTTTATACGTAATTATTATTTTTTTAAATAAAATAGTTATTCATTAATCGACTTTCACAAAATAACCTAGAAAATATATGCCAACGAGTTTAAATATCTTTCAGAATTAAAATCCGATCGTTTTAGTAATTTTGTCAATCATGTTTTCAAATTTTAATTCAGTGATCATTAGATCAAAATATTTAATTAAATGCAATGACATATTGTACCTACATTATGTATATGCTAGTGATGTCGTTGACACGCATGGAGAAACTATCGAGACAGTTACACGTGATGATTTCCTATCGAAGTATCAAATATTCTATGTGAAATAGGTAGATACATATATTATATGTCTATACTATACATATATATATGTATGTGTAGAATGTAGACGATAAATGGAAATAATAAATATAATTTGTATTTCCAATCACAAAATACTTGGTGTAATCGAAACAATCAAGACTTCAGAAAATAGAATTTACGCAATTTGAAAGGCCTGTAAATATAATACAAATGGATATAATAATATTATAGTACCTACCTACTGCCTATACCTACCAGTAAAAGATATGGCTTACTCATTACGCTCGATCACGATTAGTATATTATTGTAGGCGCACTATATACTGCACTGTCGATTCTCACTTGCATAGTTGCATCGTATACACCATATTATACGGTAATTTCTAATTATATGAAACCATCAGCTATATTATAATATATACGATGTACATAGTAGGTACAGACACACAATACACTACACGAACATTATTATGTATTATGAAGTTGCAAATATAATACAATATTATAGGTAGAAAAATAAAGACGTATTTCGAGTGCGCGCATAATGTACAACGTTCGTATTTATACAAAACCCAACCGAGAGTACAACGCGATCAATTTTGATTCACGAGCATGTCGCCTAAAACATAATAGATTGGAAAGCGCACACGGACGTCACTCTAAATATTATAAGCATCGTGAACATTTTTAAGAATTCTCGGAAGTTTTCGGTTAATAATAATACGCCTTGTTCTGCAGGTGACTCGTTAAATTATGTACGTATATATTATTATTTTACATGCGAAAACGGCTTCTCTCCCGCGAATGAATCGTCATGTTCTATGAATGGCCATTGTGCGAAAATCGATTTCCCATCGACAGTATAAAATAATAATATATAACATAATATAATATGCTATTATAATATTTGATGATATTTTTATAATTGCATCGGAATCAATGGTAATAAATTAATAGGCAATACACTCGCCGGTACAGTATTATACATAGCGATAGACGTGCTGCACTATAATATGTTGTCAGTTGAAAAGACACTTATTGAGATTTCTTATGAAAAATATGTTTTAAGCGTGTTCGTCTAATTTCATAAGCAATAAGTTTACGGCTGTCGATAATATACTGTTCAGTAGGCAGTAATTTAAAAAAAAAAAAACGAATTCTTCAAAATACTATTTAAATGCTATAAGATTACATAATATTATTGTACACATAATTTATTATTATTAGAGGTTTTACGACGTTGCTCAAAATGTTATTTACAAGCGGAATATTGATATTATTTTCTTCGGCATGAATCTATATTGTAATAACATGATTGAAAATCAAAATGGGAAACCTCGATTTAAAATCTAAAATATATTATACAAACATTGTGAAATCGTTTGCGTAAAACTTGGGATGGCGTCAAATTGTAGCGATAGTGAATTGTAAATAGATATAACTAGATAGGTACCTACTTAAGAATGTAATACGTTATAAGTATTCACATTGATTTACACGTTTGCGGTATGAATATATTTTTAATTTATTTTTAAAATTAGTTTATATTGTATTTTACACTTGTATAGTAGTTATTTCGGAAATGAGTAAATCGAATTATAAATATAGTATACCAATATATTACAAACATGGTTCATTTTTTTTGTTTTGATTACATAATATATATCAAGGTCTATAATTCATAAATTATTTATGACCTCTTGAAAGTGCCATTATAAATACATTCTTTATGTCATGGAACGATGAAAGGTGGGGAGAATCAGCTAGTGGGGAAAAATTCAATTTATGAACAAAATATAGATATATTTTGAAGTATATAAAGTATAAAACTCCGAAATTTTTTTTAAAAATAAGCTAAAAATTAAAACACGTAAAAAACTAACACATAACATGTTCTTACCTTAACTTATAGTTTGTTGAATGTTTAATTTGGTCGATGTGCTCTTATTTTAAAGCTATAACAATACAACATTGATTCATGCTGAACCCTGAACACTAACTTGCTATATAATCATTATACGAGCGATGACGTCGTCGATGTTACCATTTTGAATTTATTTTAATATACTTCCGTCAATTTTATATTTCATGACTAGTTCATTGTCACGTATAATGTAGATTTTTCCGAGACGGGAGGATATCTTTTTAAAATTTTTTTTAATGGTTATGAGTTATAACTATTGATACATAATAATATGTATCTAGTATAAATCTATATAAATTATCATTAGATATGAAAAAGGTTATACTATATAATTAATTATTCATTCGAATTCCGTGTAATTCTTTTAGTATAATATCATTAGATAAGTAATGAACATGTGGTGATCAATTAATATTATGATTTATAATGGAAGTGATTGTATGTTGCTACAGTAGTTTTATAAAATGGGTAATTCTAACAATTTTAATTTCTAAAATAATATAATTGTATCATTTTTAGTAAATCTATTGAGTAGGTATATCGTCGTAATATATGACGTGTATTATCGCTATGTCTCAGTATTATCGCAAATGCGCCTTATTGGTTTTTATTTAATTAATAAACTACTTTTCTATGATTTCAAATTAAAATAATCATTAAAAAAACTAACAAGTTCTACAAAACGTTTCTTCGTGTCAAACTACAATCAATTACCAATTTCCTTAATTCCCAAAGATCAAAAAACTTCCGGCGGAGTCGGGACTATGTGTCTCAAACTTTATTAAAATAACTTTAACCATGTAAAAATGACTCAATAAGGTATCACAGTTTTATATTAAAAGTATTAAGTTATGATTATTTAATAAATATGTTTTCTAAAAAAAAGATGTTGTCGTACACTGTATTCAGAGGCAAGGATGTATACGGATGTATACGGATGTACATTGTACAAGAAATTTTAACTTTTCATATAATTATCACGAGGTATTTGCATACTCGCATGGATATTAGACGGTGTTGACGTGTTGAACAACTATTAAAATTAAATCTTTTATAGAGAAAAGACATTTTAAACCATATTTCTCTTTATTTTGTTAAAACGAAATGTAATGATGCGTTATGCGTATACCGGCTACTTCTAAAGAATACACGAACCTCGTGTATTAAAAATTAACCATAGTAAATAAACCATTTTTCATTTTGGTAAGGCGCTATGGAATAAACTTTAAATCAAACCCTCCGTTAATGAGCTTAGGATCAACTTCTGACACACACTCACATATGCAACACAACTACACATACACTGAATATTCTAGTGTGTACATATTGTTAATAATAATATGTAAATAACGACGTCGGTCGCTCGTTATCTCGTTATTATTAAATATCCAGCGGCGGCTCGTTAGTGTTATATAAATGTTTTAATATCATTGACGACTGTACGATGAAATAATAATAATAATATTATATAGGATAATCCGTTTAATATACGACAACGTACGAACGCGCGCAGAGAATACAAAACATTATAATAATAATAATAATATGTACCATACTAAATGTAATATAGTCGCGACGGGACGCCGGTGATGTTGCCCCGCAGCCGCCGCCGGCTTTTCAATAATATATTATTATATTATATAAATAATAATAAATGCCAGTGCGCGGCCAATACATGCACATAATATTAACATAATACTGTACTATACAGAGTGGATTTTTCGTTTTGCCGTGGTATACGACATTTTGCTTTTAACTTTTAACAGTGTGAAAATATCTACGAAAAACTGTAAAGCAGTATATAAAAAAAATATCATGTATATAATGTGTATGTACATTACCAAGCCCTCGAGAGTAAATCGGTAAAAATCAGATCGTATATAGGTAACCGATCATGAGGTGCCGAGGGATGTGATGCATTTCTCGGATCACGATGTATGAAAAAAAATCACTCTGTACCTATAATATAAATCATACGTCGGCTGCCGTCGAGTTGCGCATCAACCACGCGCGCCGTGGTTAATTTAAATTAATATTAAAAACAAATAAACGACGACGAAATAATAAAATATACAAATAAATTACCGTCGACGGCGATGATAATATTAATAATAATAATAATAATAATATTATAATTGGAAACGTTAAAAAAACAAACGGCCCACGGCGATCTGGCGCTATGTATACCTAACCTATATATTAAATGTCGTTTCTATATCATATTATGTTTTTTTATTACAATACAATATTATGATGATAATATGTACGCATGTAATACAATTATGTTACGTGTAGACGGTACGAGTCTTGAGATACCACTGAAAACCCAGAAAAACATTTATTAACGATAGACTAAACGCTCATACGACTTCAACTCTAAAAATAAAAAAAAACACTCAAAAACTATTTTCAAATTATTGACACGTGACGATGACAGAATCAGATAGAATTGTTAAAATATATTTTTTGATAAAAAATATTTTACTTAAAAGAACCAATGTGAATGTAAAAACGTTTGTCTTATCAAAAGAAAAAATTTGAATTTATAAAAAAATCAATGTGTAATGAAATTGTTTTAAAGAATATATAATCTTTGCAGCATAAATACCATATTATTACTTTATAAGACAATTCACATCATTGTAAGTGCATTAATTCGCGTTTATTAGGTAATTTTTATCTACTGTAGATTTTTTTTTTTAATAGTTTTTTATTAGTGTAACTATACAAGAGATAGGGTGAGCGTAAGAGTTTCTAAACCTTATTTAAAAGTAGTAAAAGAAATTAAAAAATAGTCTATATAATCTTACAAGTAATAAAATGTTTCATCATTATTCAATCACGCTGAATACACAATTTAGTATTTATATTTATAAATGCTGATAGTCTATCTAACATTTAAATCCTTTATGGATATTTCCATGTTACTATCACATAATAATATTATTTATTAAATCTGAATAATACATATTTAAATATATTATTATTTACTATACTTAAATACTAAAATGTAATATACAATATAAGTTACCTGTATTCTGGCTTCAGTTAATCCTATTTTCGACGCCAGCTCCTCTCTACAACAGACACACAAGCTCATTAAAAAATGAATGATACATTTAACTGTCAATATGTACATGGACATGCGTGGGTGTATTTTACTCAGATCTGTGCCGACTTTTCAAACCTCCATACGTATGTCAATATTATTGATTCTTTATTATATTAATAGCAAGATTTAGTTTAATTTTAGTCTACATTTTAGCTGAGATAAATAAAATCATTGCAGGGCAACACAAAACAAACCCAAATAAGTTTTTTCAAAAACAGGCTAGGAATTTTAGAGAGAAAAAAATCTTTTGAAATTTATGACAGAAAATAAATTTAAATTAAATATTCAAGTAAATACGATTTCCAGCAAAATAAATTCAGCAGTGAAAAATATTTAAATATAAATAAACATATACATATATGTTATATAGTATGACGGAAATAATATGATAAATAGTTTCCAATTCGTCGAAAAGCACATTACATAAGCGAACATGGAATAATATATTACATGCACCTTTACTTATGGATCTCTATCTCTATATAACGTATAATTATTAATAATTATTGCTGATTGTTAGATTTATACGTTTATACACCGACAAACAAACTTAAAAATATATTATGAGTATTCAGTTAGGTATACACATCGAAGGACGTAAGAGATAAAGAGGTACCTACATAATATTATACATGATTTGAAATGCATAAATAGGTAGTATAATCGAATATCTACGCCCATATATCTTAATCTAAAAATCCTGATTACTCTGCATTCTACTTACTGATATAGCGCGCTATTTGGAATTTGCAAGTTTATATTACAATAATTATTTAATACATCGTTAGTATAATAATAATTAGAGTTTAAATGTTAATGATATGTTTTTTTTTTTTTTTTATATAGTAATCCGATTTAATGATAACCTAAATTCAATATTATACAAATTCCATTCATGCTCTACTGAACCAAATGTTTATGATTTTTTTTTCACATATCAATACATATTTTCTGGATTTGTAATTTTTTTGCGTTATTTTTGAAATTAATACAAACGAAATGTTGAGCTTTAAATAGGTTACGCGTATTGCGGGGACCCATACATAATTTTATAGGTACTGCGTTTATTTTGTCTGTCGCAGCTGGTACATAATACGAATTAAAAAACCTATGCGTTTGAAACTGTAAACATATTATACGATATCTACTTATAAATTATAGTACCTAAATATTTCGCCGTATTCACCCAATCAGAATTTGAAGCCCATAGACGCGCGTCTTAAAACATATATTATGTCAATAGGACACTTTTTATTTATAAAACTGATCGAAGCGACGGGGATATAGCTATAATGTGTATGTACTGCACGTGCAGACATATAACGAGAGCTTCGAGACTTAAGGCACATTTACGTTTAGTATTGCGAACTCACCTGGTGAACACGTCCGGGTAGTGAGTCCGGCCGAACGCCTTCTCCAGCTCGTCCAGCTGGTAGCTGGTGAACGTGGTCCGGTACCGGCGCTGTTTCCTCTTATTGGTGCCGCCCGCGGACGGCGGGCCGCCGTAGCAGTCGTCATCGTTGTCCGCCGAAGCGTCGTGGCCGCCACCGGTACCGCTCATGTCCACGATTCCGTCCCTGCCATCGCCGTCGCCGTGGTCGTGGTCGTCACATCCGCCGTTTTCCAGGTCGTCGTCCGCGCCGTTATCGTCGTCCACAGCGCCGCCGCCGCCGCCGTAATAACCGGGCGGGGGCGACGAATAATAATCGTAACCGACCGTGCCGGATCCGGGACCGCGGCCACCGGCTGCCGTGGCCATTAAAGACCTACAGTGTTGCTGTTGTTGCATTTGGTGGTGTTGCTGCTGCTGCTGCTGTTGCTGTTGCTGTTGTTGTTGTTGCTGTTGCTGTTGCTGTTGTTGGAGCTGCTTGTGCTGTTGTTGTTGTTGAACAGCCATCGCCGCCGCCACGACGGCGGACCTCTCTCGCATCATGGTCGCGGCTGCAGCCATGGCCACCGCGGTGGCCGCGGCCGTGCGTCGCTGATCGTCGAATGGCAACCCCGCTTGCGTCAGCGCACACTCTCCCGACTGCGGCTGATCGTCTTTCTGAAGTCCGCGGCTTTCGTCGGCCGTCGCTACTGCGGCCACTGCCGATACTTCCGACGCCGTTACTGCCACCGCCGCTGCTGTCGAAACATAATGCACACACGAAATCAGTATACGGAAGTGGCAAAGTTTATATTTATCGTATAATACATGCTCGCGACGAAACCTAAAATTATTAGTGTGTGGTGAAACGGAGTTGGAAAAAAATGTCTACTTAGACATATACCTACTATAGGTCGACACGAATTTGTTTCAGTTATATATTTATATTACGTATTGTGTGAAGTACTGAAGTGATAACAACTTTGTGATGAAGCGTGAAATTTGAATAACTCATTATGTATGAACAGACACACAGATACATTCGCGATGAATGAATCGTCGTTTTTATATATTTTACAATATCAATTACATTTTGTACAGGTAACAGCGCTTCGGTGTTGTTGATATCACTTTTAAATAAATTAATTTTGCTGCACTAAAGCTGCAGAATGGATAGATTTATAATAGTTTGTGCAAACGAAGCTGCGTACTTATAAACATTTTACTTCTATAACTCGACCGATTAAAATAAAGTTTTTTTTCATGCCCGAGTTTCAAACACAATCAATTCGATTATTATTTCCACGATGGTTCATTCGGATAATTAGAATTTATTATTCTTGAAAGTCGTATAAAAAGTGAAATTGATATTTTTAGACCCATGCCACGGACTTATAAATAATAAAAGCAATTTAGAGGGGCTTACAAAAAATGACTTCTAAATATCGTTATAATATATTCAAATATAGCTATGTGTACAAATGGTTTACTGAGTTATTGTATAATCGGCGGTTGAGATTCAAAAATGAAGTAGACATTTGCATACTCGTATATTTGTATTTAGTATATTAGACCAATCAGTAATGGAAACAAATCCTAATTAAGATTTTTTAATTTAGGTCTATCCAAATTCCAAGAAAGTATACACAGTATTCACAGGGATCATTATATACAAGAGGTATTTTGAGCCAGATAGAAATAAGGAGAGGCTGACAAAGATATAACGTATTGTACCTACATAATATATTAAACATACACATTATTCGACACAAAGAGGGGACGTTTATTTGAAATCGATGTATAAAATGAAAAGACTATAATCGATGCATGTTTAGATACAAACATCGGTATTGGGTTTGCTGAAGAGGTTTAGATTTCGTAAATAAGTGATCAGCTTGAGAATCACTAGGCTTATAGATAATTTATAGAAGTCGCGTACATACAAATACACGTACGAGTATATTGTTTATATTATAATAAAGAGGGCAAGAATTCAAATGTGTATAACAAGAAATAATATTATGATAATACGAGGTATGAGTACAATAATGGACAGACGTCAAATTATGAATATAATATTATTATCGCGTGTACCTTCATATAAATTGATAACGCCGGGATGTCTGTTAATTATAATAAATATATTATGATGATATATGATACACGACGAGGTAAAAATATTTATGTATTGAAATCGTGAAGGTAAATCGTCGGTGCAGTGGAGCGGTGTTATAATTAATATAATAATATTGCGCGTGCATATTATAGGACAAGTGCAGTGTTATATGCAGCGCATGTATACATTATACTTCAGCAGTGTTATTATTATATTATTAATTTACCTATACGCATTCATAACTGCAGTTCCTATATACGTAGGTGTATATCTATATATCCTATACATCGCGCGGGTAATTGATATAACAATCTAATCGACATACCTATACGAATCATAATATACTATTATATTGTTATATATATAAATATCAGATATATTATATGCATGTATAAAGGTTGTTCAGTGCAGCGTGTATTGTATAGTATATTATGCGCTCTCATTATAATTATTATACATAAATTTAATAACGGCGAGTTGTTGTTTATTAACATGTACAATTACACGATAAAATGCGATTATTTTTTCGATATAAATCTATTTAGTTTTTATGCACGTATGTACAAATATACCTATGTGATTTTTGTATAATAATATCTCTGCCCTATATATATATATAAAATACAGAAGATAATAGGCACCTCGTGTACCTATATATAATATGTTATCACAATAATAATATAATTTCGATCAATCAACATGCGCACTGCACGATATTATTATTTATTATCGTCGATCGACGGCGGTTTAACTACCTATTTTAATTTACATGCGTATGACGAATGCGTGTATAATATCACATATACTATGTATAACATAATGTACTGCACGAGCGCATATGTAGAGATACGAGTGATCTGCGTACGCGATCATCCGGATTGTATACTATACAAAAACACACATAATATATAACATAAATATAGATAGGTAAATACGATAAAATAATTTATTGGCCGAGAAAACATTTAAATATCTACATCACGTACTTATATATTTAATAATTTCATTATTCTTATTTTACTATTATCATTATTATTATTATTATTATTACGGTTCGGTCGCAATGGCGGCAGCCATCATTATCATATTATTATTATTATTATTTTTTTTATATTGTCCTCGTCGTCTAAACGCACACGCAAACGCAGTGCTGCAGGAGACACGCCACTACAGACCGTGTCCCCACCGCGACCGCGACCGAACATTGTAGCGGCAGACGGGTGCGTATACGACTTTCCCCCGACGACTAAAAGCCCGCCTATATTATCATCCGCAGACCTAATGATACATCATAATAATTTCTGGTTATTCATCTGTCCGTGACCATATATTACGACATCTACGCGCGCGGCACATATAGGTATATATAGACATAGCATATTATAATACGATCACATACTATTATTGTATTATGCATACAAAATATATTTACTGATAAAGACTTTTCTAGCAATTTTTTTTTTACATTTCAACTTCATCATAAACCGTCATGTGACTCGAGTCTAACCTTCGGCTAATTGAACACGCTTCGTCGTAGAATGTCTGCAATCGCTTTATTTTTCATTTTATTTAATAATTATTATTTATTAATTACATCGTACAGCGCTATTTTGTTTACTTATAGTCTATATGCGCTATCTATATTATTGTACTTATAGGTATACATCTATGTGTGTTTAAGTATACAAACACCGGTTGGTATTAACTATTTATTCTAATAAATAAAAATAAGTATAGGCTTCAATATCCTTATTGGTCAAGGTTTTCACTTCACGGCCATAATCAATTTTTCATTTTTTATTTACAATTTTCAATATTCATATCAATATATATTATTTTAAGAATTTTACTAATATTATCTGCAAGTACTAATTTAAGATGCACAATTTAAAAATATGTAAAAAAAAACTAAAGACGTATTCCATAAAACGTGTAGATCGTGTGAAGTGCAATAATATAGCTTAGGTACTTGGTAATAAATTGAAAATGCAAAAAACACGTAACAGAATTAATGCAACAATAAAGTTTGATTCCTAATTTAACTGCAGTATTATATTTGTGCGTAATACACTAATCACATATGTATACTTATTAAAATATTATGCACGCAACTATAAATTCTCCTCCCCCTTACCCACGGATCACGAATATTCAATAGTTAATCTATATAGCATAAAAGTATAATAGGTATTTTGCATGCTAACTGAGTATTACGTATATAAAATCGCTGAGAAATATGATCGTCGTAACATATATACATATATATATATATACTTCAAAAAAACGAAAGTCGCATCTGCAGTGACAATACAACCCTTAAGTATATATTAATTAGGTACCTATAACTGTATAGTTTGATAATTTAAAAAAAAAAAGTAAATATGGTAACGCGCGATTATTGATTATATTGATCATATTATAATCCCTATGATAGTTCGTTTAAAAGAAACACTAAAGACTTTGTTATTAGTTTTTAAAAGTCCTTATAGATAGGTATACGTATATATACGGTCAAGAAATCCCAACTTTCAACTTTCTCTACCGTTGTACATCATTGTTTACAGGTATTTTTATACATACGAGCTATGAAAATTACTGTACGTATATTATTATATAACAACTCTAAAACAAATAGGCGTATATGCCTAATTAGTCGCGGATACCTGTACCTTGCTGTACCGCGGGCGCGACTATTTCCATAGCGATCACTCGATCATCCGCGACGTGTGTATACACAACATAAACACCATTCAACGTGACAATACAATAATTGCATTTGTCAAAATACACGATAGACGCATTTATGGGTTAGGGCGTGATAACGGAGTGTCAGCGCCCTATATTTAAAAGCACCGAATACACGACGATGACGCGGAAACCCCGTCCCGCTGCTGACGACGACAGTTCGGCGGCGAAAGACCCACCACACGAACCGGAAGACGAAATCGCGGCGGCGCTGATCACGGCCATATTGTTGGAACACTTTGGCGACGGACTTCCGGTGCACGCGGACGTGGTCATGGACACAGTACAGTACAGACTGGCAAGGGACGAGACGATGGCTGCGCGAGCCCGACGGGACGGGTGCTACTGCGTGTGGGCGGACCACCGGGCATCGCGAGCGTACCGCCGGTGTCTGACGCGGTTGGTCCGGTCCGGTCGGATCCGCGTGGTGTACGACTGCGGCTGCGGATGCGGCACGTACCTGGAGGACGGTGGTGGCGGCTTCGACAACGGGTGCGCCGGAGGAGGGACTCAAAAGCCGACGATATCGGCTGCGATATTATAAAGCCACCGCCGTCGTCCATCCAATGTATTAATAATATATTATGTTATCGCATGGACACGTTGAATACACAGCTACACCTACACGTAGCATAATATTATATTGTACATATAATTATTATAACACTCGAAAAACAAGTGACAACGTTTGCCTTTACGAAAATTTAAAGTACCTACAATACTATACGCGTTAGAAATACGTCAAAATGTCGAATCAACTATAGTAAAAATACATGTCACAAAGGTCTTGTTGACGCACACTCCTGAACAATAGCCCCGTCTTGCCATTATAAGTATACCTACATATTGTACCTATATTATATATTATTATAAATGACCACTACCCTTGACTTAAAATGTTAAAATTAACTATATATTCTTCGGAACTTGATGGAAATTAATCATTCAACTAATAAAGGTTAGATTTTAATAAACGCACGAAAACGACAATTTTAATTTTTATATTTTCGATTTCGTGTTCCAATAAACCAGAAAATTAAAATTCATTATGTGATTATGCGTAATCCAAAAATACTTAATTAATAAATATTATCGCTTATCAACATTCAATGGTGATTATACGCAAATGTACGTAAAAACAGTTATTTTTTTGATAGGATTTCTGGTAAACGCTGGTACGACTACTTGCAAACATTTTAAAGCTCGTGCATAATATTATGCACATACATTACTTAAATATAAAATGTTCAAAAACTCATAAAATTTAATATTATTGTAATTTTTCAATTTTCTGATAATACGTGTGACCAATTTCTAACACAATTTATTATGATAATAATTAAAATAATTAGAAATCTATGAATATTTTACGGTCGAAAATATTTTCTAGTTAGGTTACCAAACACTGGTGCACGTATATAAATCATTACAGTATAACGCGTTATAGTATTATTCCGATATAGAACGGATATAGCGGCAGTATAGAGCGGAAATCCGTCTATTGAACGGAAATTATCTATTTTATGGTCGCACAGGCAAAAGAATTGACTTAAAACAAAACGAAAGAGAAGAGGCAGATCATAGATTTAAAAAAAAACCTCTGTTTCGACTGCATAATATCTCTAAATATTATACTTCACTCTGTTCTGATCTCTGGTTGCTAGCGGTACGCGACTGTGGCTGTATAGCCATTGCGTTATTCAAAAACTAATAGGTCTATCTTACTCATGGATATTTGGCAGCCTCCAATTCCACAATGCTAGACACAGAGCTTATTTATCGAAATATGCTTGTTAAAATACTACAATGGTCTCACAGGATTGGCCCATATTGAAAATTTAATAAAATAATTGTCAAACCGATCGAAGAAAATTTTGTTTTTCTTTAAACGAGTTTTCGAGTGGATATAAACAACGATGTATCTATGTACGTTTGTATTATTTTAACATAATAATAATATTATATACCTAAACGTTGATTACAACAGTTCGACGAGACGTCAATAAGATAATATACGATCTGTATTTTTTTTTAATACGACTATAATACAATAAACGAGCTAGTATAGTAAAACAACGAAAATTCGTTTTTTTTTACCAACCAAACAAAAAACGACAGGTATTACTGTAAATATAATATATTTGCCTGCTATACAGCTATGACGTTATTGGGAACCCATGACACGCGAACAACGCTTCTCAAGATACACTTAGATAATTTTATTGATATACCGAGTTTGTTAATATTATTTTAAACTAATTAATAATTTTTAATAAATGCAATTGCATTTTATCATATCATTACCATCATCACTTGTCAGAAAAATATCTATTTTCGACTTTATTAAGCGGCGCGATGGTTACAAGATGTTATTATTTTAATTATAAATTTTACAATGATACTGCTGACTAAAAAAATCAATACAATTTTTATGCCACATACGGATACAAATAAAATATTGCCATTTCTGAACTTTAAATGTATTATATTAATTTAGTTCCATATCAATATATCATAATATATTGATATTATGATAAAGAAACGATGTTATAGAACCTATATTCTCTGAGTCTGTGCGATATCTACAACTACCGTTTGTGATGAGTTTTCTTATTTTTATCATTAGCTTCAGATTTCTGAGAATAGGTATATTTTACTAAGCGTATTGGTCATTTAACGCGTATATCACACAATGACACGTATAATATACTTAAATTTGTTTTTTCTTTCATTCGTATATAACTATATTACATAATATAGTTCGTACCATACCATACATCAAACGCCCAATGCACACGTGTACAAGACTAGCCATGAAATATCGATTTAAAATAAAAATTGATGTTGGGAATTATATAGTGTCCGACAAAATATTTCAGAAAAATAATGCGGTTTTTTGCCAATTCTCGAAATTATATATACGTTGTCCAACACATGTGCGCACCGTCGTATACAAATCCCGTATGGTATAAAATATATATGTAACCATTTATATCGAGGCAATAAATTTACCAATTGGTGCACAAGCACTTAAAACCAACATAAATCCAATTACAAGGCGGCATCGGTATATAACTATATGTATTTAAGTATTTTATATAGGTCTGTCGGATCGTGCAGTAGAGTAAAATACTAATGATTTTACAATTGGGTGCAATAATAAAATATTTTTTATGAATAAATATTAAATGTTTTTTTTTTTATGATTATACAATTAGTAATTATACGATATGTACTAAATACACTATATTATACATATATGAAGTATAAATAATAAATATAGATGAATAACTTTCAATTCAATTATCTAAATTGTTTAATTAGTAAGAAAAAACTTGTTGTGCACGACCACAACTTGTTGTACTTCTGAAAAAAATGCCCTCTTACTGCCAGGAAAATTACTATGATATCTACGAGTATCTGCTACGTTTTGCCAGTCAATTGTGACTGAAAATAAATTATCTCAAAGTGCCACAACAAACGGGCCATAAGACATGTGTGAACTACTCATAAAGTGTTAAGAGTATTGATATAATTAACATTTATCGTTTTATATATACACGTATGAATCTCTATCTAAAAAGCAGAGCAAATGACTAACGATTTTTATTGTCAGTTATAATGTTATAAACGAATGTCAATGCGCGAAGAAATAGCGTTTCGAAAAACATTCCAAAACCCGAAGTGGATTATAACTAATAGGATCAGGAGCCAGTAGAGTGTTTTATTGAACAAACTGAATGGAACGGCTAGGTCTGACTCGACAATCGACATAATAAAAGATATTGAATGTTTCCTTTCATACCGAGTATGGTATATCATGTTATTGTTATAAATTATAATATATTATGGGCGCGGTATAAGTATAACATACGTCTGCATCGGCGCGACAATTATATTACAATTATTGTCTACGAAGCAACATGTATATGACATTTAATTAACACAATCGGCGCCGGGCTAATATACACACACGCATATAGGTGCATTTATATGCATTATACATGTATACTAATGCCATACCTGTACCGGTCGGCTGTCTTTACTGAACGCGCGCGCGTATGCGTGTGTATGTAATGTGTAGTATATTAAGTACGACTGGCGCCATACCGACGGCCACCAAACAACACGTGTAACGATATAGACGACGCGAAAATATAAATATTTTATTATATTAACGACAAATCGACGCATACGATATGGTCGTCCCGTGCAGGACACCATAGCAAACTCCTCTTTCCGACTCGGCCCTGCAAAGACTCCGTGCCGAAAGGGAATCGAAATAGAATATATAAGGTTTAAACGCAATACATTTATGACGGCAAAAAATATTTTACCGTCGTCGACATCACAGTCGTCGTCTTACACCGATATTTATATAAAAAACAATTACCTATACACTACAATTAAATTATATACCATCGTTGCGGAATACAAGGTATGACGTCCTAATCGTCTAAATTACGCCCCCCCTCGTCCGTTAACTCCGACGAGAGCAGTACGTACGCGAGATGACGACTCTACATATGGGTGTGGAGACGTGACAGCTTGAGAGGCACTGTCATTCCGTCATTTACACACACACACTCACGGTGTACGTATCCGCTATAGTCGCCACTGCACTAGAGTATCGTCCGACAATAATATATACTCGACGATTTTACACCGTGACGAGCCGCAACGGAACCGGAAACAAAGCGCACTACACTCACACATATATACACACGTATACAAGAGGGCAACTTGTACATAACAACGCTAATACACCTAACATAATACCGACGGCAGGGTTTGGGTATGTGAGTAGCAGAGCAGGTGACCGTAATTATTAGCCGGCTTATAATTTCCCGTCTGCAATGTCAAGTCGTCGTCGTCGTCGCCGCACAGCAGTTAACGTGGTCATTGCGCGATACGAAACGTAAAAAGTATATTAGTGAACACACGAATGTGGTTCGCGCATTTATATATGTATAATGTATATATATTATAGTTACATATGTTACGAAAATTTGGCTATCTGCCGTATGATAGTACCTATAATATACTCGTCGACGAAAAACGGTTCCGTACAAAACACACCACACCCCTCGGACACAAGTAGAAATACACAACGGGCCATTACTATTTTTCTTTTCGTTATTTAATGTACTTATACACAATGCGATTTGCAGCGATAGTACTCTACCGTAACATGGCTGTTAAATTCCACTATAAACCGCAGAAAAATCAGTTTATTGTGACAACCACGCAGCTTTTTAATTTATCGTGTATTATTTATTCTAAATTATAATGTTTCTTAAGTAATATTATTGAACTTTTTCATGGCACGTAAATATTGATGAATACAGACAAGCTAATAACAATATAATATATTCAACGAGACAATGTCCATATTACCTATATACCTATTTATTCATAAATAACTTAAGAGTTAAGAGAGATTTACGATACTACCATAGTATCATGTTATATAGTATTTACAACAATATTATATTATGTTATTATTACAGTTGAAGCTGCTGTAAAATTAGTTTGATACAAACCGCTGTTTTTGTTTTTATCCGCATTACTCGCAGCATCACGCAATAAATACTTTAAAGTCAATTTAAAAATAATCACCATTGTATGTTTAGAAAATTAAAACTGTTAAAAAAATGTTGAATCAATTTTTAATTAAATCGATTTATCGGTTCATAAAAAAAAAAAAAAATCAAGAATAATATTATGTATTATGTAGTAATGGTTTTAGGATAATTATATATATATATATAGGTAATACATGAAACGAAAATTGACAAGGTTTTCACGTACGCACTATCCATAAAGTATTAATATTAAAATTTAATATGTTTTACTAGTTATATAGTTTACTATTTTTTTCCCCTTTTGAAACCGGGAACGGGTGGGAACTGTTTAGCACAATACTGCCACCCATAGTTTACTATACGTCTAAAAGACAAAAAAAATATTATGATGCTAACAAATTAATATTAAATAACCATTTAGTTTTTTCTTCCTTTGGTATATTTGAAATACTTAGACACATAATTTATTAATCATGAAAAAAATCATTTCAGGTGACCAGACAGTAGGGAATCATTGACCGATACACCAATGTAGTATATATATTATATACATAATAATAAGAACTTTAATTTGTTTTTAATGCATCTTAACTAGACAACCAAAACATATATTTTATATAGTTTATCATATTTTTTTAGATTATTTTATTTTAATAACTGATAAATGAGACTAATAAATGAGTTAATGTCTGGATATTTAGTGGGCCGATAAAGCAGAGTTATTCGGTTTATTTGACCATTACCCTAGGACCATTAAGAGTTCAAAAATGATGGTTATCGCATTCCAAATACAGAAGGTACTCATTAAATATATATTTTATTTGTAATATTTAATATTAAATTATAAAAAAAAAACACCACTGTAAGTAGTGGGTACCTCTACATCACAAATATTATTCTCATATTTATAAATATATATGTATATAATAATTTATGAAATCTAATATTGACATAGAGCCATACAATAATAGTCATTTTCGTCTTAGTAAAAGTAAATTTACTGCATTGCGTGGTATTATATAAAAATTTAGGTACACAATGATAGATGTGATCTAATTTAATTTCTAAATGTTTATAATTCGTTAAGTTTTAGTTTTAAAGACTATAATAGAAAATTATTTAGGATATGTCAATAAAAAGAAAACATATATAATATTTTTCATAATTGTTCAGGTATATAATTACATAAATCATAACTAGCTGATTACTAGCTCAAACGAACATGAGAGATTAAAGTACAAATTTTGGCGTTCAAACGTATACCTACAGTAAAAAAAATTAATTTATTTTATGATTATTTAAAAAATATATACTGTAGAAACACTTTACAAATATTTAAATTATTATTTTATTTTATTTATTCTATATACAGTGAATAAAATATAATTTTTAAAATATTAAGATTAAATTTAATTATATGCAATTTATAAACATTTTAAATTTACTAATTATTTCGAAGTTTTTAAAGAATTAATAAAAAGTTTTAAGCCTAATATAATCAAGAACCTTATAACTCTTATAAGTATAATGAAAAATCCTACATAAAATGTTTTCATGGTGATTTAAATACGTCAAAATAACATATAGGCACGATTATTTTATAAGCATTTGCAGTTTAAACTTTGACAAAATCACGAATATTTAATTATAACAATACAATATTTTTGGCAAAAATGAATTCAATCTACCATACATTACTAACAGCAATATATATTATATAATATATATATATATATATATATTATACTGAGTAAATAAATATAGACCGACATAGATATAATATGTGCTCCATAAAATATTTAACACTTTTCTATAATATGTACAATATTAAGGTCCATCAATATTGACACACAAAAAAAAAGAAAAATAGAAAAACACGTCATATCGCCCATAGTAATAAACACTGAAACCAATAGGAAAATTCCTCGCTTCGCTGAGAAATCAAAATAAGCTTAATTAAGATATTTGTAACACGGATATTATGGATTATAATATAAACAAGACGTAATATTTCTACAATCTACTATTCATATTGAAGTTGATTATTAATGGTTAAATTTTTTTATTAATAATCAGTGGAGGATAATCATTAATTACCATAAAACCGATAAAATTGAACAAACCGGAAATGTATATCACAACAGCAACGTGCTACAGTATTATTATGTTATGAACACGATATAATATTATATAACCCAATTTACGGTTATCAGTCATTAGTGCTATCACTATTTCAATTTTTAATCGTTTTAATAATTAATGCATAATATCCACAACACTATAAAATATATCAATGCCATCATCAACCTGTACAAAACTAATAATCATAATTCATAAAGCATACATTTTTGGATTTTAATATCTTTATTATGATTTATCTTATATTATTTTAAAAATTAAATCTAACTCTGTGGGATATGCATTAAAAATATATTAATAAATCATATTATTTAAAAAATTTGCTTAAAATATCCACTTATTTTAACTTTTGATATTTATACGGAATAACGGATAATATGTCTGTTTTTGTAAACGTATTGTGCAGGTATTTCTGCGGCCTATACTCGTATTAAATATTTCAATGTTTGTGGCCTTCATCTGGGCTATTATTATATATATATAACTTGTATATAATCTCATCAATCTGTAGATATAAAAGATATCACGATGAATGTGTTTACAAGTGTATTTTTTAAGAAGACTAAATTACAAACAAGTAATTTAATCGTTAATATAATAATAAAGGTATGTTTTATACATAATTATTTTACTTATAAGTTGTTTAATAGTTATTCGTAAGTATATTATATGTTAAAATATATATCATAATACAATTTTACCAAACACATTATTGCTAATAAATTATAATATTTAAGAAGTATACCTTATACACAAGTATTTTGCATAACTAATTATATAATAGTTGTATTTTTTATTTTATAATTAATGTCAGAATATTTATAATTAATAATAATTATACTATAGTAAATACATTCATGACCCAAATAAAACTATTAAATCAAATAAAAACTATCTTATTGATTACGATACTGTCAACGCACTATTTCTTCAACTTACGCCCAGCTCAACATTTCAAAACACATTCAACTTAATTCTAAATGTCTAATATTTAATACTTTAATAGTTATTATTTTGTAAATATTTGAATATTGCAAACATTTAAAAATAAATGGTGGTTTTGTGAAAAACTGAAACGTCCATCTTTTATTTCTTAATATGTTTCAAAATTTCAAATGGAATAATTCATATTGTTTTTGAACACGATAATAGAACAACCAAGCGATGTATTATAATGTATAACATATATCTGTCTCAAAGGTCTCAGAGCTACTTAAAATATCTCCGAGATGAATCTTAATTATTTTTTTTACTAAGACGGAATAGATACATTGTATTTAGTTACATGTTACAAAATTATATTGAGTTTATATCGTAAAACGTTAACTGCTAGAATGTTTTGAAACCTCTAGTGCACAGTTGATTATGTTTCAAGTGAACCGTGAATGTTTTGTATGCTGTAAATTAATTATTTTAAATCCACTATATAATATATGCGTTAAAGTAGCCAAATAAAAAATAATACTTTTATAATTAATTAAGTGTTGATACGTAACAGATAAACATAATAACATCGAAATTTGTCAAAAAAAAAATCCATTATTTTTTAGATGAAATATATCAAAAAAGAAATATATTTTCGAATAGTCTCAATATATTGTATTTATAACACATGTAATGTCGTTGAATATATTATATTGTTAATAATATACAATTAATATTCAATGGTGATAAATGATAATACTAACGTGAATAAAACGTTTTAAATCTAGTTATACTATAGTCAATGTAGATACTCGTACCTATATGATTTTCGACGAGTGGATGGCTAAAAATGTTTGTTTTTTTTTTTTTTTCTTGACTCTGTAGCATCTCATTATTATACATAATAACAAAAGGTATCACATAAGGTGAAGGATGGGTGTATAAATAAAATTACCATCTCGTTTTTATAATGCTTGCCAAAGTCGAAATAATAACATGTAGTCATATAATTTAACGTCTCAATTGTTACTGACGCTGTAATACTATAATACTACCATACTATGCGTTTTCGTGTGCGAGGAGAAGCGCCGTATTGTTTAAATACGATATTTGTTTTTAAGTGCAAACACTTGTTGTCCACCGCCGCGGCGACTGCACCATTACTATAACATAGGACCGTATACGTGTAACGTGTTAGTACCGCCAACTATATATACATAAGATGCCACCACTATACGCTTAGAACTGCGGACCGCCGTGTGTGCAGTTGTTACCGTTTAATATATTGTAATTATCGTCGTCGGGTAAAGTATATCGTCGTGTACCTAACGCTGTTATTTTACATATTAATTATTACAAGGCAATCGCATAATTAGAAAAAAAAAAACCAAGACAAAAACAAAGAAAAAGTCACATACTGTTAGGTGGTATTAGGTGTAAACCCTTAATATATACAGAGCGAACCGTGAATAATATATGGAGTTTTTTACATATATCACGCTATACTAATCGGATAGCATATTAAGGGAAAACCAGTATACCAGAGGTTTCCAATTAATATTTTTAAACAGTCGAAATGTTAATGACATGGGAAGTTCTTGGGGCCATAAAATACAAAGAGAGAAAACACAAAATCAAAATATCAGGTTGAAACCAAGTAGTGGCCCGTTGTTTGGTGACCCCTGTTGTACTCGGTATAATAGACTTATAGGGTCTGCTGCGTATTCGTGTGCGTGCGTGCGTAAATCTCGCCGAGGACATATGATTATGGTACCACGCAATGGCATATCTGACGACTGCCTGGAGGGAGAGGGGTGATCCTGACTCGGCGACATTAGTTACAAATATAATAATTGACAAGTTGTTTTAAATAATTTAATTGTTTTCAATATCATTACAGTCTTAAAACATTTTTAATATTATTGTTGTGTATAAAATGAAATGTCCTGCCTGAAAAATACATGATATTTCTTGAAATGGTCTTGGAATTACGATCCCTATTGTTTATACAGTGTATGCAATAGGTATAGACTAATTACGACGACGCGACACCGGATAAAATATGCGTATTTAGCGCGGTGTTATTATACAACGTAAACTGCGATTAAGTAAGTTATATACTCATTGGTACAATCGAATTAATTAATAACGACGACGACGGGAAGTGTAATTTACTTAAGTGTACTTTTAATCCATATATTATGTACGACTTACGTACATACCACTTAAACGAGTGTGCGTAATTAGAAGCGCACAGGTGTGCATGCAGTGCCGTGTGCGCTCGGTTGCCACACGCACCGGAAGACAGTGGTGGTGCGACGACAACGACGACGACGACCAGTTATTATTGTTTAATATTATTATCGTTATAATTATTATTGTTATGACAAACGCAGACATTCACACGGTAAAATTTCGCACGATGGTAAATAGTAATATTATTGTGAGTCAAACCCAAACCAAGAGATAAAAGCACGCCCTCACACTAATCGGCGAGTGCATATTATTAGGTATATAGGTTACCTACCTATTATTAGTGACAAGTAATATTTTTTTGAACCGTGACCACCAGATTTGTCCGTTTTGACGAGACAATCAAAATTAATAAATAATATTATAATATATGCAAGCAATTAATATGTGTTGTTTAATTCATGTGAGCATGATCCTAATGGACCTATAATAATATGTAAACCCGAAAATTAAAATGTAATTCATTACGGTATAAATATTAACTTTTATACATAAGTAATATCATTTACAAATAAAATGAAACCATACAAAATACTGAATGATACGCAGATTCAAGTTTTAAAAGTAATAACAAAAATGACATACTTATAATTTGTTCATACTTGACGTAAACGACTTGAGCTTATATCAGTTGTATCCTAAACATTATATTATACTGCTTCAATGAAATAGTTTTGTATTTGAGACTACGTGTCTATTTAAATTTAACCTGAATCGATAATGTTTTTATGAGTTATAATTTTATAATCAATAGAGCTGAAAATATTCTTTCGAACAAATAAATTAATATGCAAGAATTCGCAAGTCATCAATTCTGCTCGTTTTGATTATTCTGAATACTCAGATTTAATAGAAATCTATAGTATATTAGGTACATTTAGTTTTGAATATTTTTTGTATTTGATATCTATAATCGATAAAATTAATGCAATTCGTTAAATTTTGATCTTGTAACTTAATTTCATCGATATTGGAAAAAAAAAACGATTTCTTAACCATTCTAAATATCCGCACGCTGTCTAGTGTCTACACGCCAAAATCAAGCTCTAGTAAGTGTGTATGAAAAAAAAGCGAGTGTACCGTTTACTAAGTTATACGCTCATACATGTAACTTGTAACTACCGTATGAGATTCAAACCATAATATGATGTATAGCAACAACCAAATTATGACTGTGTAGTGAGTTTCGTGGAGCTCAAAAAAAAAGTTCACGGTCGTCGCGGCCGCGGAAAGAATTTTGTTAATCTAATAACGAAAGAACAAAATAAAATAATAACGTAATAATCATTCCCGCGATCTCCATCGTCGCTCGCGGGAATTTTTTTAATCTAATAACAAAAAATAATAGTTATATCTCCGTACACCACCCCTTGACCACCACCCCTCCACTAACCATAACTCGATGCATACTCGCACGTACATTATCTACACACACACACACACACACACATAAATATAAATGAATACATATATATATATACACATATTAAGTATATTATACACGTTTTGAAATTACTTTTTGCGGTTTACTATGACGGTGGAACGATTACAACACGTTTATTACATTGCGCTCACACACGCATACACATACTCAAAAATACACACACAAATTTGGTCCACGACGCCTCGCCGCCCGTATTATAATACACTTTCGATGCTGCCCCAGATCGTATGATATTATTATTATTATCATTATTATTGTATATATAATTTTCTATACGTATAATTTTTATTGTAACAGTCGTGGTATAATCATGTAATCGGAATAATGATATAGTCGGGCGCGCATATATAATGCGTACACGTCCGTAGCAGTCGTGTATAATATAGTAATAGACATTAGAGACATCTTCGGATGAACCAAACGGAACGGAAACGGCGAGAAAAAGAAGTGGATAAAATAAAAATAAAATCACATATTAGAGCCTGGCTGTTGCCACCGACCCAGTCATTCGTTCGTCGCGTACCCCAAACCACGCCACAGTCGTTACGTACATATTATTATAATACGCCGTGTAATATAATAATAACAATAATAATATAATGTGCGTGTGTGTATATATAGAAGGTGCAGTTACCTATACATTATATAGGTACTATGTATAGGCATTATAGTATTATGTACCTGTGCAGAGAGTTAATCGAATTACGGCGACGGCTGCAGAGGATGATGAGAGAAGACTAAAATGGGTGATACCGACGGATATGGGAGGGATCAGGCACAACCTAGTGGTGGTTTACCCTCTACCACTAATTGTGGGTCGGCTATATATTACCTATAAATTGCGTTATACAAGGTGGGTCACAAAGTACCATTATATTTCCATTTCTTTTATATGCGGATCGCGGTGAGAACACCGCGAAACACGCTGTATATATATTAATATCTGCTTTACAAATTAAGGGTAATGATAAAAAAAAAATAGTCGTCGTTTCGACAGCGGGACAATGTTATTCCTATGTATAAACATATATAGCTGTCACTTTATACTAATTATTATCGTATGTTGGCCTCCGTTCAACCCTACATCATATATGTCTCATATACTCTCGTGATATGCGCGACGTGACTATAATATTGTGCACCAAAGTCAACGTCGAGGATGACACACGCACACGTGTACACTATACTACATTTCCGAGCCCCTATTTTATTATGTTTATATATTACACACATTACTATTATTCTTAAAATTATCGATTTAATATGTAAAAAAAAAAGGTTCCCTAATACAACCATATGCTTTATTTATAACGTGATAATAATACTGGTTTCTATGTGGATAAAATATAACAAAATTATATCGACCTAACCATGCCGGGTTTTTTTTTTAAAATAATTTTTAATGTTGAAACGATTTAGCTCAGAAATTATTTAATATTGTTCTAATTAAACGAATTACAAAGTAATACTTAAATCGTATAAAAAATACAATAATGATGATTAGAGATAAATAAATGAGAGCAGCGGCGTAGTATCTAATGAGTTAATAACGAAAAAAAATGCATCTGATAGGATGGTTATTTCGTATCGCTTACATACAGGTCGTTAAGTCATGAATGGCAATATATGTACAGGGGTTGATCCTGTAAAAAATATATATATAATATAGTATATACATAAACGGTACAAGAACTGTAGCGCTATATTAAAAGATAACAGATGTACTTTATATATAAATACCTAAACAACTTCAGGCGATAATACTACTGTTTAATATAATTTTTTAACACGGCCATTTATAATACTATTTAATAGTTATGTTATATATATGATGTACCATGTTATATAGGTATGAATATATAATATTTAGTATGAGATCGTACATACAAAAACATTTAAGTGGTTTATCTAAAATAATAAATAATGTAAATATTTAATATGGTAAGAGAGCAGGACTAAATAGCCACTAGGAGATTTTCGAAATTATATTAGGATACACTACAATAGAAAATATGGTTTATAAATTCTTTAATCATAGTTTTTTTAATAATCATATATGACTTTATTGTAGAATAAAACACACTTATAGAACTGCTTGATTCTTTAATTTGCCTAAGGTAACCTAAAAAAGAATATGTACATTGCATAGGTGCGCAATAAGTTATAGATAATATGCAGCAATAAATAAAATATAAAATGAACTAAATGTTAATTAAATGATTAAGTAATATAATATATTAATGACACATTACTAAGTAATAACATTAATGACATAAATTATGGATTAAGTAAGCAGATATTAGAGATCAACTTATACAATATCATTAAAGTTATTTGTTCAAAGTTTTTTTTTTTTTCAATTTTTTCACATTTTATCATATTATATTAATAATATGATATTAACGCGCATTGCTCAATAGTTCGATAGAAAAACATTTACAAAACAAAATTCGAATGATCGAAAGCCCCATTCTCTAAAAATGTGAATTAATAATATAATTACTAGATCATAGATGAGATGTTATAAGTCCTACAAAGTACAGACGAACCAGACTGCGTATTATGTAGGCAATAATTTCAAAGGGATTATCCACAAAGATTTTCAAAATTATCTTTAAAATTTTATAGTGTTTATTATATGCTACGGGTCGCGTTTGTTTATTGCGTTTATGATTGTATGTGTTTTACTCGTCGTGTTGTTTTATTAAAGGGCGCGCCGTGCCGACAGTGGCGGCGCCAACACGACAATCACAGCCGTCGCCGACCACCCTTGTCGACGAAGCAAAGACAAAGCGGTGCGACGATGTTACATTTGTTACAATATACTATACTTAGTTATATCATAATATAATATGCATTAGTGTAGTATTTCTGGTTGTTTGCGGTTCATCACGGTAATTACCATTACTGGGTGAAATACTCAAATAATATTATTTTCTATAATTACGTCGCGATATTTTTCTGTTAATGTATACTGAAATCAATTAATAAACTATGTACAGCAATCTCATGGTGATGGGATGTATAACTCATCTATCTATACTATAAAATAAATGTCTTAATGTCCTGTAATCAATTATCATTTTGATCACCGAAAGTCATAATAAAATGTTCGGTGCGTTATTTTATTACATAATGGACCATAATAGTTATAATACATTTAGTGTACCTATTGTAGTTTATAGTATACTAAATGTTAAGTATACAGTATACTATAAGCCTACTAGGTACTAGGTAGATTATATTGTGTAGTACACTTGTAAAACTTAAATTTAAACGTTGATGTATAAAAATGTTATAATGTGAACGATAGAACCACTTAACTACAACTATACGAACTCATCGATCTCAAATCTCAATAGATAAGAAATACACTACAGAAAAAATGTTGATTAATTAATATTTTGATAATTTTCTATTTATTATCTTACTAATTATATGTTATGGGAAAATAAGATCATTTAAAAATTACATAATTAATACAATTAAATTAAGTTCTTAACTTTGAAATTTGAATCAAAATAAATCGTAAAGGTTCTTAGTTTCTAGTCGTAGTCTTAAACTCTTATGAAACAAATTCCTCATTCAAATATATCACAGTAAATTTTGTTTTAAATATTATGCACATTGTTATATTTTTAGCATTTAAATTTACTGGGAATATTTTAGTTTTTTTTTACATTCCTAACGCTCAATTAAAATAAACTACTATAGGGAGGATTATAATAAAGACTATTAAGTAATTAGTCAGAATTACTAAATAAAAGCCTGGCTGATTTTTTTATATTTAAGGCTTATAAATAATTAGTCACATTATTATGTTATAATTTATAATTAATAACTATAATATTAATTTACATTTACTTTTTACGAAAAATTAACATTTTGAATACCCATAAAATAATGATGTTTATAGTTTTAATGAGTTTTCCATAACATATATGTTTTTAATAATTATTAGTTATTATGAAAACTTATTACTATTGTTACTCCACTTCTTGAATTTAGTTAATTGCGTAGTTGATTATAGAGTAGACCCGCGCGATAGACCAACGCTCTAAGGCCATGATAGCATTTGTTCACACACTGCTTCTACAGTTATTTTATAGACGTTAGGTAATAGGTCTACACAGCAGCCTGCAGTGAATAAATAAAATATAAAATGATTGGAAAAGTTAGTTCCACTAATAAATATCTGATATTCGTCAGAATTTATCCTGAAGCGTAAACATGGGTGAATTTTTAAAATCTGAATATAGTTATTATATGTTAAAAATTAGTTATATTAGTTTGAAAAAAAGTATTCGTCACAAATTGGAAACGAAATGAAAACGGCGAGTGATCAAGTCGTGGAAAATCGCAAGATATGGTCATAAAATAGGACGGCGCGCGGTGATGTCGGCAACAGCAGCGCGGACAAGGCGGCGACTCGCAAAATTGGCAACCGGGAAAAAAATTAAGGGAAAAAAAGGCGCGCGTGTGACGTATACGGTATACCCTATCATTATAAGTTATAACTTACAACCTACAACTGCAACGCCGACATTATTTAATTATATTATCGCACTATATAATACATATGTGTGTGTGCACATAGTATATAACTGCAGTTTTACGGAGTACTACCCATGTTCTATGTGTACCAAATAAAAAACGGAAAAAAAAACCCGAAAATATTATTTCAAATTGTTGTGTTGTGTGCAATTATTACTACAACAGCTATGGCAGTACAATACGTATCTACTGTTGTTAGTGCGCGCGAGTTCGTTTCCGGTGTATATGTCGGTCGGAGTTTTTTTTTATAATAACAATATTACTAAGTCGGTGCTGTGGCGGACAGAGGCTGGTGGGGTAGTAGCTACACACACACATCAATACGTATAGATATAATAATAATAATATAATTGCCTCTATCGTTGTTGTTGTGTATAGTTGTTTCAGTGTTTTGCTGTAGACTTGTATATAACCTAATTATATTTACGGCCACCGCCACTGCCCTTCCTTTCATCAAACCCCCGTACCCACCCCGCCCATCAATTATATAATTATATTAAATCGCATTGCACTGCCGCCGCCAGTCCACAATCCACCACCACCGTGTGTATGTACAATACATGTAATATCTCCTCACCGTGTTCATCCAAATTAAAAAATTATAACATTATTATTACTATGTTATTATTACCAACTAGAACAACTGTACGTCTAACCACTATTATATGTTACCTATAATGCCAACGCCGATGAGCGATAATCGGACCGCGCGCACAGGAAACAAATATATAATATTAACAACGTACCTGCATAATAATTGCAGCGATCGCGTCCCTTGTTATTATCATATCGTGTAGGCGCGAAGGCCGATGCAATGACAATAACACAAAAGTGCAGAGGATATGGAATATGACACGATAGTTTGACGGCGGTAATTTATACGCATCAGTATATTACACGATACAACGATAATTTATAATTAAGTAATAGTAACAACATACCACCGGAAAACACAGGGACAGGGATACCTTTCAAGTAAAATAGTCATTCCCTTATACCAAAATTTTCCTTACCCGAATTGCTTCTTTTATGGTTCCGTCGACTACCATAACCGTAGCAAGCAAATTTTAAATGATTATTACCGCGATAATCAGAACGCTGCAGAGCACCACAACTGTCTTCACTTGACGTCCTCTATAGGTAAAGTTATTTCTCGCAATTTGTTTTCTGACGTATGGCCCATCTCACACACCACACTTACTTTTAATAATATAAAACATTGTATGTCATGATTGAAAATGTGATCATTGGATATTATACCAAATCTATTAAATATATTTTAAGATCTCTACTAGAATATCTTTTGGAAAATTTACTTTTAGATGACGGAGCAATAGTAAAACTGACGTTCGCTGTTTTATATACAAATAACAAATAGATAATACTATGAAGAAAGAAATAACTAATTCAGCATTTGTTTGCCTTCTTAACTCTGATTTCTGGTAGTAACCGGTGTACGTTAAAATGAACGAATTTTCGTTTATCTTTCCTTTTAAAGTGTTCGCTATTATAACAATAATTTGTCTCAACTCACTGCTATATAATTTTAATAATAATAATCAAAATAATATTATATTTAGAATCTACCTAATCGTGCCCACTAACCGCACTAGGTACTTTTTAACTACAGGTTTCTACAGGTCTTGTTAGTCGTTACTAACAACTTGTTAATTTGTTATTATTATAATTTATAACAACACAACTACTGTAAACACGTGAAATCGCCCAGTTTATATACATTCAAATAGTAATATAACTCATATAATATAGTCATTCGTCTAATTTGATTATGTACATTACACACATATTATCGCTTCTCCTAATTTTACTGTTTATATCGTTTACTGCAATTACTTTTGGATTAGTGAATTACGTTAGTCATTTATACACACACATTAATATAAAAAGGTAAAAAAAAAAAAACCATAAAAATATAAACACAGAAATGTCTGGATTTTGATCTTAACTCGGCAGTACAGTTTGTATAAATCTAAAATATATTTATACATGTTTGAAAAGTATAGTAAACTACTGATGTAATCTTTATATCTACTGTATATTTTATTTTTATGATAACGTTGACTGAAAATAATTTAAAAATACAGCAGTTTTCCAATTTTACCAAAATTTAGTCTAAATAATCATTATTCAATTTAATGTTACTGATTTAATTTGATTAACACTTGTTAAAATAATAAAACGTATCATATAGTTTTCATTCTGTTAATTAGGCAAATAATAAATATATAACAGATATAATATGTATATTATATTATAATATATTTTATATTTTAGATGAATAAAAAGATGAAACACTGTCTAATTGAATTAGTTTACTTATGATTATTTCAAAATATAAAAAAAATATAGTGAATATTATTGCAAAAATTATCTACTGTGTTTTATTAGGTCAGTGTTCCATGAAATTACTTTATACGTTTACCTAATAATAAGAATACGTAAGTGACAGTTAAATACTTATTTCATATTTGTTACTTTTTTACATATTATATTATATTTTATACTAAAAAAAAAAATACATTTAAAGACAATTATATCTATTTGAAATAACTCAATTACTTAGATTATTATTTTTTTAAGTATACATTATATTATAATGTATTAATTATAAAAAATTACATGATTACTTAATACATTCACCTATTCATTGGTGGTCAAAGATTATAAATGTTCAAAAATATTTGTATTAGAATAATTATTTTTATGTCGTTATATCTTTAATGATATAGTCGAAAGCAATAAAATTTACTTAGTATAAATGGCTTAAGAGAGAGCTTCAGCACCCGAACAGGCAAGTTGAGAGACATAAATATATAGTGAAGTATAAATTATTTTTATAAAACTAGAAATTTAAATATTTATACCTATCGTGATTATTTTGGCGAATAACATAAAAATATTAATTATATATTATGCTTAGTAGTGTGATAAAAATATGTTTCAAAAAAAAAAAATGTAAATTCTAGTAAAATCCAACGGTTGCTACTAATTTGGTGGTACAAATTTGTTAAATTCAACACCAGTATTTAGTAGCCTGCTCAACAAGTGGTCCTATTATTATAATAATTTTTTGGAAAACGGACAAATTGAAAATTATTGCTTTCGGCGATAATGCATTTTTATTGGAATTTTTCCATAAAACTTCGGTTGTACATGTGTAGAAGAGGTTAGAAATTTCGATGGTGCTTAATATTTAAAATTTTACAATTTAATAATAAGTATATTATAAATTATTATAATATATTATCGTCGTCACCAAGAATTCGTGGTGACAACGTGCATACCCGCGTGATTGTGTAATTGTCGACGATCTCAATCGGAGCGACTCTCTAAATTATAATCACACTAATAATTATAGCAGCCGTACCTACAATATAATGTGGTATTATTTAAATTATAATGTGCACTCAATCGTTGTCTTCATTGCGACGTTAATAACATTATCAAGGAATATTATCATATGAATATCATGTTCTCAAAAATAACGGCATATCGGTAATAATATACCCGAAAACATTCTATCTATTCGTGACAGTAACAGATTATATATAAATATATAATATGTGTATGTGTGTGTTATTTAGTCCTAATTAGGATAAACTGCAATATTTATTATTTAAATTTTAGAATCTGAACGAACGATGTACCTACTTATGTATTGGTTAAACAATGATCTGTAATATTTATTTACACAAGATTTATCCATGTTTGTCATTACCTTTCATAGCAAAAATGCTTCAATATTCAACGTTAAGGAATTTTAAATAAACTCATGTCTATAAATAGACATATGAAATTGTAAGATTTTCTGATTTCTTTTACCCCCATTTATGTAGGTATTATACGATTTTTGTTTTAGAGTAAAAAATCATTAAAATTTAATACAAGGTTCCTAAAAAGTTGTATAAAAATACAAAATATCTACAAGTTCAAAAGATGACAAATTTTATATTTTAATAAAAAATAATGATTTTAGTAATTTTGTTATAATTCAAAAATAATATTTGTTATTGGACTTATTGTTACTACATTAATAGTTTATTATTTATGATACATAATGATTTTTTTTAAATATTTAGATTAATTATAAGCTATTATACATTCATACCATAAATTAATTCACAACGTTCTACTTTTATCGTAATAATATAATAAATAGATATAGGAATTTCTATATTTATGATAAAAATTAGTTCAACCTACCGTAATATAGGTACTAATAGAAAAATAAATTAATAATAGTTATATAATTATTCAATGGGTATATAATAATGTAGTATTATTAAAAATATAGGACAGTCTACAGTTTGATTAGTTTTTCATACTATATAATTGTTTATCAGTTTATCATTGAACTGAAATTTAACGCATTTATTTTGTTGAATATAAGATATTTACAATCATTAACATTTTTAGAAAAGTATGTTGTTTCAAATTATGCATTTTAAAATTAATTTTAAAGTAGTTATTAAAAGATTAAAAAACAAAAAAATGTAAGTACGACAATTTATTGTAAAATTGTAAGTATTTTTTTTCTTTTAAATTTAATGATGTGATTAATTTAAAAAAAATTACAACAAAAATCTTTAGGATTTCTCAAAAAAGCATGCTCAAATTTTATGATCTGTTATTTCTTATTATATTTTTATAAATTTTCGTATTTTATCATCAGCTACATATTTTTATTAAATACCTATATAAATTTAAATATTTTCATTGTATTATTCACATAAGTGTCATCATTTTTATATAGAATATTAACAAACAAATGTTTAATACTTTAGTTCAACCTTTTTTTTATATAATCTATAATTAAACTTTTCAAACAACTAGTCGTTTTCCATGTATTTATGAAATATAAAATTTATAATTATTTCTAGTATATTATATGATGTTTAAAATAACTTTTCTCTAAATTGAAAAATAAGCCTTTATTTGTCCTCTATTCGACAAGTTTTAATGAAACACAGCAAAAAAAATACTTTCAAGATATCGCAGTCATAACCTAATTATTACAGAAATGAATAGGATAATAAAATTGTCTAATAATGATAAATAAAATTAACACTAAAAACAGATATACTCGTAATAATGTGCATAATGCTGAAATTATTTTAATGATTTAAAAAAAGATTAATTTCACTTATTATGCAATATATAAATTGTAATGAATACTATTTATAAACTGGTAAGAACCACTGATAAGTGATTAATAATGTATAGTATTGTTTAGTGTATAAAAACTATGTATTGTGCAGAATATAATAATATGTTACCACATTTAGACATCGAAAGGAATGTGTTGAATTAAATTTTCGATACGACCACGGTTAATGGTGTATTGGTGTACGATAGAACAGTACAACACCTACTTAGATTTGATAAGGACCCTTAAGAACCGTTAAGTCGTTGTATTAAGGAACCATTTATCCTTTATCCAAAAAGAAAATGTATTGTTAAACGATGTTCGAAAAGTGTTATGCAGTATGATTTAATTTGCTTTGAACCGAAATGTCGTTGAATTGACGATTCCATAACAGTAGTAATAGGTAGGTTCTTACATTTCGACATCAAGTCGAGCTTGATCCCGCCAGATCAATGTACTTATTATAAAATATTATAAACTAGGTATATAAAAATAATATTCAAAATATCATCACGTCCAAATTCATATTATTTGTATTTATTTGTTTATCTATTTTTAAAAGTATAGTAAGTGCTCAAACGACGATTAGCGGTTTGTCTGCTCGGAGCTTACTCATCGAGTGGGAAAAATAAAAAATAAATAAACGTTTACACAGTCATCTCTGTGGCTTAACCCCAAAGTCTCAGTCACGTCATTATACGTAATATCGCGTTTCGGTTTGTTGTGTGGGTATATTATATTATTATATTATTCTAAATAACGACGTGTACCGAACACGCGCGCGCGGTTACGATAAAAACGATATTACACACACACTCCATATACGCGCACACTCGCATTACGATATTATAATAATAAATATTATAATGTACCCTGGGGCAATGTATTATTGTTATTATTACAATACAGACGGAGGAGGTAATGGTGGTGGCGGCTGTGGTGTGCGCCTTTTAAGCCGCAATTAGTCGTGTTTGTTTGCGTTTCCGAGCTAGGTGGCGGCGGCGGCGCGGCGGTACACAGCACGAGCTCCTCGTTCGTCGGCGTTTACCGCACCGTTCTTGGCGATGTGGCGGTCTTGTTGGTTTTTTAGGTTTTCCGGATTATTATTATTATTATCGTAATGACGAACGCGGCGAAAAACCGCGACGATTATTATCATCACCGTCGTAACAGCTACGGACGGTAATTGGTTATTATTACCAGCAATCGTCGTCGTCGTCGTCGCTGTCGTATGTATTTACCTACGTGTTTTATTTTATTTTCGCATCCAACCGAGACCGACCTAACCTCCAATCTAATTATTATTATAATATTATGAATATTTTTATTTCGATTTACCACCGCACGTTATTATTGTACTACAAAGTATACATATTATCATCATTAACATCATAAACCGATATACGGAACGAGTCCCGCGTTAACGATCGGTATCGACAAATAATAGTTAATACAATTATTAAGAAAGACGCAGCAATCGGGGGGGAGGGGGACTTCGACAAGACCCATGCTTAATTTTTGTCGGTTTTATTTTCTCGTCGATCTCGAGCATATTTAAATATTATTAATTATTATCATGACGGCATATTGATTATAATATGTTTATTAAAAAGCGTTTTAGGAATAGCTATCTTTAACACAGTCAAAATACATCCTGCCCATCCTGGTGTTCTCTGTATTACTATAAGATGTCGAAACTGGACACTAACAAAGTTCATAATATGTAAGAAAATGAAATCTTTTGAGTAGGATTTTATAGGCAAATGCTAAAAATGTCGTGGACAAATCGTATTACTAATTAAAGTTTAGTAATGAATAATGATAAAAGAGAAGGAACTCTTAACAACAACAAAAAATAGAATACGTGAGACATAATATCATGACTTCATGAGGAATAATCAACGAGACTAAATATTTCAGCTTATATATAGAAGAAAAAAGAAGTATGAGAACAAGACGAACATCAAATATGTATCATATAAGTATACAATTTATTTAGTATACTAAATATATACCTATAGGTATCATGAATTTCTTGTCCAATAGTGGACACATTTTTAAAAATATTGAGAATTATTAATACCCTTTTATTAAACTAATGGTTAAACTAATTATTTTACTTTTATATATATTATATTCAGGTAGTATTTTAAGTAAATTATATTATTTTATACCATGATAATTTATAATTGAATAATGATAGTGGCCAATGTTTCTATGGTGTCAATGTTAAATAAGTAATAACTAAAAAGTAAAATTATAGTATAAAGAAAATATTGATGTAAAAAAAAAATTTTCTACATCGTGACTAAAATCATAGATCATACGTATAATCATAAATAATAGAATTTTGATTTAATCATAAAAATAAATTAAAAAATTAATATTTAAAATATGCATGAATATGGGATTATTTAATAAAAGAAAGACGTGAATCTCTAAATAGAAGACTTCTAGTCACACTAAATATGTTACACACGAAAAGAGCAAGTATGGATTAAAGGGGTTGGGTATGACCCTTGGTCTACAATAAACTTGAGATTTTTACGGGTCTCTAATCTTACACCATACATTCATACGTAATATTGTAATTATTACTTTTAAATATTGTGTGTAACAAAAAATACATAATACTTGTAATTCTTAGACCTTAAAATATTATATAAAATATTTATTTAAAAAAAAATTTATATTTTAAAAGTAAAACAACACTTGGTACTTTTTAATTTTCTTCTTGGAGTTTAAAATTATTGTCAGTATAATGAGGAGTTAATACGATATGGTACAAAAATTGGCTTCAGCAAAAGGTAGAAAATTTAAATTTAAATTGAATATTTATACGAATTATACTTAATGTTTTATGAAAATGAAAATATAATTATAGATTATTTGATTTTATTTCATGCGGAGAGATACAGAAATTAAGCCGGTTGTTGCTTATAAATATTATATCGTACACGAATCGGAGGCGTACAAACCTCAGAACAGTAATATATACGGCGCCGCCTGTCGTTAATAATATTTTACAATAATAATAATATTATAATATAGGCGTATTCGATATTCTAATGGGTGCAAATGGTCTCGTCGTCGACGACAGATTTCTAAGCCACAACGACGATTACCTACACCTCGCCTCACCGCACGTGCCTCCAACACACGAGGATACCTCCTCAAAGTCCCACGGACCAAAACACGTCATGGGCACGCAATCTCATTTTTTTTTTTTTTTTACTCCAATCGTCTCTCTCTCTCTCTCTCTCTCTTTCTCACTCTCTCTGTCTCTCCTTCGCTCTTATTATTATTTACATGTCCGTCATTCTCCGTTGGTCGTCGTCGGGTGGTTATTAGTTTAATAATAATATACGGTACAGAAAACAATGACACTCGTCGTCGACGTCGATTATTACACACACGATCGCGGACCACTAATTCGTCGAGAGGTGTACGCGCACATCATGATGCCCGAGCGCGCGCATTATTATTTATCTTACGAGACTTCGGAGCGTACTACAATGCGTGTGCTGCCCGTACCCAACAACAACAATGTGTCATATATTATTATTACATCCGATAACGCAGGCGCTCTCGGCGGAGAGGAGAAGATATCTCCGGTTTGTGTAATTTACCGGGTACATAATATTATAATATCGTTGCGGTGCATCACGTCGTGATCGCGCCGCGGTCATTATCTCGCGCAAGCGCGCGCGTGCGTATTTGTTTTTCTGATTTCCGATGACGGGAAGAAACGAGAAACACGAGATCGTCATTATAATAACGATGGTTTCACAAGACGACGACCGCGGTAATGACACCTATACGCTATAACCGGTGTAAACCGTGATCGGTACCTGTGCCCGCGCGCGCGCGTGTGTGTGTGTGTGTGTGTTTAACGACGCGACTTAAACGGAAATCGTTCGCCAGGACGGGGTGTCGCTGCGGTCTCGAGAGTGTTTGTTTTTGGTCGGAAAACCATCGCGCACGAAACACGTAGCCGGCAACGCGGCCATTAGGGGCGACGGTCCGTCCTGGTGCGCGCCTAGGAGATGCCTCTCTACGTGTACGCATCGAATATGATAACCGCAATTGGTTAGGTTAGGTTAGCCTCGGGGTCGACGTCGCGCCGCGATTATAATGATATTATATGAATATGTACATATTATACGCGGTGAGCGTATACGACGGTCGCGGCACGACCGACGCCGCCGCCGCACGATTATCAACGTTTGGCGGAGACGTACGATTTTTATTTGGGCGTCTAGCGCGGGCACGATCAGTACGCAGACCGCAGTCAACGCCCGGCGCGCTAGAAAAGCACGTCACTCTCGTGTTATTATCATTATTGCGGGTGTGCAATGTGCGCGGTATTGCACGCGGGCGTGCCACGACAAGTCATCGTATACGCGTAACAATAATGTTATGCGCACCCGACCTCTTCTGATTGACCTGCACTGTGGGCCAAAGCAGTCTGGTAGACGGGCACACGGGTCGTAATTCCCGAACATGTATTATAATACAACCGAAGCCTGGACCGCCGAAACATTCGTTGGATTTTGCGTTACAGTCATTGTTTGATGGTTTGGTAAAAAACGAGACGATTTCATACTATCATATGTTATGTATTTACGTCGTGTTTAATAATTACGATCCGAAATACCAGTAGGTAGGTACTTAGGACCGCCGATCAAACGCTTACGTTTTAAGTTTGGACTTAATGGGTGCCATAAAGAACGTAGTGGTATTGTTGCAGAGTAAATGTATATTTAAACATTTCAACTGTGAAAGAGGTAAGGACTCGTTCAGTTCAATCAAAAGATATTTTAACTCGATAAAATATTGTATCTACGGTACCTACTCTTTCGCGCACCAATCACACTCGATGACAATCCGTGACCAAGTCTCATGCCATTCGTCGATAAGCGGAACTCAGTAAACTTGTTTAGAGAGGCCGAAACCGCCTAACCTTTATTTCTTATTATCTTATTACGACAGGATTGTATTATAACATTACTACACAATACATAAAGTAATCAAGAAAATAAAATTGTAAAAACATATTATATCAGATTAATAGATTATATTCAAGTTCAAAATGTACATTTACAATTTTGGTAAATAAAATATGGACATAGAATAATACATCATAAAGCCGTAATGTATACATTAAAATATTTAAATCATAGACATTCCGTAAAACGACTTCAATTTGAGTATTAATTAAAACACGGGTCGTGGATTTACACTACTATTAATGAATCTCAAATTTTAGAAAGAGGGCAATGCGATCCCACTTTAGACTCCGGAAAACCCTATTTGCCATTCCTTATTTCTTTCACTCTTCTAATTATTTATTATCTCTCTCTTAACGAGGATCCTTCCTTAATTCTTTCTTTGTAATATTGAGTAAGTATAATTAGGTAGTTCGATAAGTAATTTTGTAAACAAATCATAAATACACCACAACTTTCTCGATATTTACAAGTACAAGCCAAGTTTTAGTCGGACAAATCCTTTATTTTAACCATAACCTAATCCGCGTGCACGATAATTTAAATTGTCTGCAGACCCGGCTCAAGGGCGGTATGCGACATAAGCCCAATCCTAAGGCGATATTTTTCAGAGACGGCATTATCATTTTTGTATTATAGATAATCTAAAAAAAATTTACACGTCAGGGACGGCAAAACTCAAATTTGCCTAAGTGTTTTAAACACTTGAGCCGGGCTCGATTTTATGTCATCGCTTGGATAATACTATAGAGCTCATCTCGGGGAGGGGGAGGGCACGTCGTAACTGATTCGTCGATAATAGTTTATTATTATATTTTCTATCCGTCGATTTCGTAATCGTCGCGGTGACGAGAACAACAGAAACGGGCTTCGACGAACTTCCAGAGTCATAATATTATTATATCCAATACGTCCTCCTGTACAACAATATTGTCGCGCGCTGTTATCAATAGGCGTAACGTCGTCGTCGCCGCGTTGTGTATCGACGAATCTAATAATAACAACAACAACAGCAATACCGATCGGCGGCGTGACGAGGATTTCCTGCGCGCACCGAGCGCCGACGACGTCTGTGTGCACAGTAAACAACAAAATGCAATGGTGAAAAAAAAAATAACAAAATATATATATATATATATATATATAGTATAGAAAAACGCGGCGCGACGAGGCGACGGAGCGCAAACCCTGCGGCGGCGGCGGCGGCGGCGACAACGGCGGCAGGTGTGCTACGAAATTATATTATTAAATATAGGAAATGAGTAGCGTCACTCAGTCAGTCAGTTAGTCACTCGGCGGCGGTGGCGTGTATTGCGTCCGTGTGCGCCCGTGTGCGCGTGTTGCGCCGAACGACAATAATTACATATTTTACGCTTGGCGCGCGCGCGCGCGCGCGACCGATCGACCGCCCGCCCGCTTTGTACACCAAACGCTGCACGCACACCACGACGCGACGGTGTATATTTATCATTAAACCGGTGCAGCAGAGTCCGCCGCGGTTCATCGGTTCGGCGCGCCGGGGCTATGCGTCGTACAGAGTAATGACGTAGAATTATTATTAAAATATATTTGTACATATATATATATATATTTTGCGTATACGATATTACGTACACATAAAATGCGCGCCGTAAGACGACGGCGGCGGCGGCTGGGCTGCGCCGCTTGTCGCACACGCGCGCGCACGGGTTTTTCCCTAATGAACCGTGCCGCGGGTTTTCCGTCCGCCCGCGGTGGCCCGTTAAAGTTAGTTAGTGTAGTACGCCGCGCGGGCGGGGAAGTGGTAATTACTTCCGCCGCCGCCGCTGGGAATATATCTATACGCGCGGATAACATTATGTATTACTACGGCGGGTATTTATATATATACATATACGTATACGACGTATTGTACGCGTAAAATACAACACACTGTCGGGCATGTCGCTATAACGATCCGGTTCGTTTGCTATTCGATTTCGATCCGATCGTCGGCCGACCGTCAGTGCACGGTGTGGATGCCCGCCGCAGCGGTGTCGTCCCGATATAATAAGTATTATACTCGTCCGAGTACTGCAGTGCGCACTATAGCACATCGCGACGTCAACCCCGACGTAATGTTGTTACGCCGCGGGTATGCCGACGATTACTGATCGTTTCCCGTTTGGTCGGAGCCATAAACAAATTTCTGGTTCCGGCGTGAGCGAAGATTTGACGTACGTAGAATTCTGTGCAGGAGGCTAGGCATAGGACTTTACGCCATGCGGCACAAAGTGACCCGCGGGAGCTTCGCACCCCCGCCCAGTATATTATAATTCAGTTCCGTAGTGGTGGTATCGTGTACGAAGCAATTAACGAATCGTGTGAACAGTTATGAAAAATTATACACCAGTCGAATGAAAACCGCATGATTGTTGTGTAATAATATTCAAAACTTTTAACAAGATCTAGAAAAAAAACGCTTTGAGATTTTAACGATTGTCGTAACAAGTATTTTATACTTTTTTTGTTGGGGGCTAAACTACCCGAGCACCATAAGATTACCATCGATGGGTTTGGAAAATTTTTTTCGTTTTAGCGTTAGTTAAAAATACAAAGGTGCACACTAATAAATAATTACTAATAACTGACAAACCATACATTAAATGCTAGAAAAAATATTTCGATCCGTGATGATACAAGTATGTTTGATCCAATGATCAGTATATTGCAGCTTATGAACGAGTGTCGTAAATTTTCAAATTAAAATTATGCATTTATGTATTTATGGAGTTTTTGAGATACACCGAGAAACTCCACAGCATTATAGTAGAATTAGAAAGTATACTCAAAAGAAATCACGTAAAGATATTTTTTTTTTTTTAAATTGAATACTAAAAAAATATATACTTATCAATTAGCACAAAACTATAAAACCAATAAGCTTAATGTTTACTGAAATATCTAATTTTAACTCAAGACTAGCTTACAAATAGTAGTACCATGAATAATTTATACAGTAGTAAAGTATAATATTATACCTATTTGTATCCATGGTTGAGATTGCGAATTCAATTAAATACGATTTTACAAAACAAAATATATCCATTGAGTATTGACTATTATATTACATGTAATTTTTGACGTAAAAAAAAATAAATGATAGTAAAAACGAAGGTTTTTAAATATGCCAATTAACAATTATATAGTTTAATTTTAATACAGATGCTGAACTCAACTATATGCCAACACGCTAATTTTGTGGTGTCTTTCCTAGTATTAAAATTTGGGTTAACCCAAGGTTAGATTAGTCTTTCAGACTAATAAATAATAATAATGTACTCAAGATTTATTTGACCTGATTTAAAAAAATTAAATGTTTCATTAACATTATTGATTGGAAATCGTAGAAGATTGAAGTGTTAATAATTTTTTATCTCTAACTCGTCGCAACGATTTTTACACAGAGATTCGACTTAAAGTATATTATTATTTTTTATAAAAGTTGTAATGAGCACAGAAAAACAAGAGTTTTAAATCTGTTCATTTTATATTTCAACCTCAAAACGACGATGACACTCACTGCCGATATCCGCAGTATAAACCGCATAGGACAGTATATTATTCTTGTAAACATTTTAAAATTAAAATAATGGTTGTTATCCATAAATTATTATAATTCATTAATACCTAATTTACATTATTGTTATTATTATTATAATTTTTTAAAATAAAATCAAAATTTTTTAATGTGCCGATTATTTGGTACACGTCATTACTTCCATTGAATTAAGCTTTTTCCCGAACAATTGTATGAAGTTTGAGTTTTAAAAAAAATGTATATGCCCCGGGTCGATTTACCCATAGAAAACCTACTATTACCTAAGCATAGCCAACAGTTAGCGTCGCCTGGAATAGAAGTCGCGTGTTCAGTGCCACAGTTGGTATTAATAATGCCTAATGTACGTGATTAAATCGGTTCACGTTGTACACTTCCCTTCGTTTCCAATAATTTGGTTAAAATAAAAAAAAAAACGTAATCGCAAAACTGTTCTCGTATTCTTCGTGTTTACAGTCATGTTTGGCAAATAACTTGATGCGACGGCGGGTATGCGAACAAGCAAAACCGGTGGTTCTCCGTGTTCGATGTCGTTTATACATACTCCAATCCATAAATATTGAAAAAGTAATATAATTAATTGTCAACTCAAATTTAAATAAACTTCTTAAAACAAAATTTTACCTATTATATTGTACAATATAAAAAATGAATAAATAATAATTATTTTAAAATTAAATTTTTTTCGCTTACCCAAGTATATTTTTTGGTCATTTTTAGAGTTTTTAGATCATTTTCGCATTTTTTTTTTTTTTAGTGCATTTTTATGTATTATTTAGGTCATTTAAATCCTAGCTCTAGTCATTAATATTTAGATAATGTAGTAGTAAAAATTTTAAAATCAATATTGTGTCAATAATTATATTTAAAACGAAAAAACGCCGCCGTCGTTGTGCCAAATTAACTGTTAACGTTTTCGTGGTAAAAACGCTTCCGACGACCACATTTCGTCCCGTGTCGTTATGACAAGGCGTTCGTATTTTTAATTTTAATTTTTATTTCTCTTTCTCTCTCTCTCGACCGTTATCGTTTCCGAAGACCACAATAATAATTACATTTACAACGCGTGACATGGGCTTTTCGGTACCGTCGGCGTCCGGTGACCGGCGACCGGCTCGCAGTAAGTAATAGCAGCATTCGTAGACTGATAAGCGCGGCGGCGACGGTGCGACCAGTTTCTTATTTTTTTAAAAATTTTTTATCGTGCGCGACGACCGAGATTGTCGCCGCCGGAGTCGTACCAAGACTCGTGTGTGCGTGCGCGCATAGAGTACTCTACACACCGAGGTAATGGATAAACTGGTTTCGCCGCCGAGAGCATTATTTACTATAATATTAATATAATAATAATAATAATAATAATAATGATAATACGTTTTGTAGTAGTAGGTAGTATTTTTTGTAGTATTAGTATTTAGTATTATTATTATTATTAGTAGTAGTAGTAGTAGTAGTAGTAGTAGTAGTAGTAGTAGTAGTAGTAGTGTAGTAATAGTAGTGGCGGTGGTGGTGGTAGTTGTGATAGCAGTACAACGAGTATACACGCCACGCATTATATTATTATATTATCGTACTACACCATACCCATATATACGTGTGCGCGCGACTGCATACGTATCACATTCGTATCGATTAATTGGCCGGGTCGTCTTGTGCGTTAACATCATTACACGCATTAAAACATACATTAATTTATATTTTTCGGGGTCGTCCTCGCCGTCGAATTACACGCGTTCGGCGGACATTAGTGAGAGATAATACCAGTACACAAGCGCAGCGCTGGCAGACACACGAACGCGCGCGCGTTAATAGATTACGTTTTTTTTCGGATCGTCGTCGTCGTCGTCGCCCGATACGACTCTGCGCGGTCGCCGCTGTCTCGGTCGCTCTCGCGTGTTCGGCTACATTATTTTCCACACAATATATTAACGACACACGTAAAATACGATACACCTAATGTTTATTTTTCTCTCTCTCTCTCTCTCTCTCCGCGTGCGATGTTTAATAATTATTATTATATTCTTCGTACGCGTCCGCTTATAATACCTGTACAATATGTACAATATTATGTGTATATTATAATGTATATAATAATATGTATATATATATATCGTAATGATACGTCGTGTCTAGTGATGTAGTCGTAATTTTTTTAGTAAGAATACGTTTAAATGTGATTGAAATAAAAACGTGGGAGGCTTTGCCCCCACACCCCCCCCCATATAAATAACATTTAGCCATGCTTGTGCAATTGATAATATTAATGTCTAATTACAGTCTTGTACTGTAGTAATTTGCACTGTTTGTAGAATAAATGTATTCCCATACGCGTATATACCCGCGCATCATGTGTTATTCTATAAGTATACGCACTTACGGAAAATCAGAGAAGTGGGTATACGCCGTATACCCTCCACTACGCAACTGGTCGTGTCCGCTATTAGGTTCGCGACCGCACCCCCCCCCCCCCCAAAGTTGGTCGTCGTTGTTGTACGCACGTAATAACATAATATTGTAATACGTTTTCGGGACACGGACGACGGGGTGCGAACGTCGCTCTCGTCCGACGTGTCGTAATAATAACGATTAATAATTATTATGTGAAAACGTTTATGTGCGTACCTACACATAAATAAATAATAGATGCCAGCGATGAAAATCGAAATCGTTTTCCAGGATTATTACGCGAGCGTGCCTTATTTTGTCGTCACCGATATGCGAGTGTTACTTATTGATTTGATTATTAACGAATTGCAGTGCAAAAACTTTTATTGTAAATAATAATAATAATAAATTTGTTTTTAATACGATTTTTTTTGTACTGAATAATCAAACGGGGACTTCAGATGTGGCGTGACAGCAAATGTGGAGTTAGTTCCAACGCGATTCTTAACAAAATCGAAAAATTAACCGTTCCGGTATGTTACAAAAATCCCTTTTAGGCCCACCCATCGGATGTCTTAGTATCTTCGGTGCATCCAAACTGCGTGCCAAAAAAATTTACATAAATTGGTATGTCCAAATTACATACCAACTCTTAATCTGAATTGTTTGCTATCCCCTAAAAGAGGTCTGTTCGAATTACACGGCGTGTACTTACTCACAAGTTTATCTTTATTTATCATGCACATAATGTGCACAATTTAAACTTTATTTTTGATTTTTCTATTTTTTTTTTTTTTTAAGCGCACGAATAGAAACTGATTAGTTTCAAGATTGAAATATTTTTATATCCAAGTAAAATTTTTACCAAATTATAGAAGATGACACTGTGAATATTAAATAAAACGATTGTATAGTTTAAATTAATCACGTGAATGTATTTTATATTTTTACATGGTGTTTAAAATAAATAATACGTAGTATTATAAAATTTGGTGAAGTTTTTGACAATATATATATAGTATAATTTTTTTCAAAAAAATTAGAAAATTCGAAAATAAAGTTTAATTTGTTCACATAAGTGCATGATAAATAAAATTAAATTTGTGGGTACACGACATGCAATTTGGATTTACCTCTCTAAGAGGTGGCATGCAATTTGAACATTTTTTTTGCATGAAGTTCGGATGCAGCCATTATATTATTTGTTATAATAATAATACAATAATAATAAATTAATACTGAAGAATAAATACTTAGCATTTACTTATCTAATTTTAAATTTATTATTACAGTAATAAAGTTCATGCTCACTGTAAACTGTAATCTGTAAGACTGTAACAGTTCTAGAATCGCATGAATTCATCTTATATTTTTAATTAAAAAATTTTAAATTAATAAATCTGTTGTTCTGTGAAGTACATATAAGACTCATAGGAATAGAGTCATTATTTATAATTTACATCTGTTTTTAGTACAAGACGACAGTTATCTTCTACTTTCCTCTTAACCAAACCGATAAATATATAAACATATATAAGAGTAACAGGAATTTTAAAATGGATTATAAAATTGCTATAAATTATACTTTTAGATTATCATGACGTGGAATCCATCCGGTATTACGTAGACTATCAATGAGATCAAAACAATTTTAAATAGTTTTGATTAAATCGTGTAAATTATATTCCAATATAAATATGAATTTCAAATTTTTTAATTTTATATATTTATTTATATATAAATTTGGTTTGCATTTCAGGTATTTTGAAAAATCAAAATACCATTTCCGAGTTTAATGTTTTTAAGACCTTCAAATACTATATTTAACTATATTTCAAAAACATCAATTTCATCAATTTATAAGGTTGAGTAGGTAACAACGGGAAATTTTATCTGCTACAGAACTCAATTTATAGTTCTACTATTATCTATAATATTATTAAAGTTTCTATAATATGATATTATGTCGAATAAAATTTATTGACACACCAATAAATTGTTACTTAAAATGTTCAAACTAGGATTTATACACAAATATGCAATATAAAATAGTAAAATATAAAATGACTTTGTTAATAATTTTCAACTATCATTAAGTGAAATAGTTAAACAGAAGCATCTTATAATTTTAAAACAGATTAAATAAAGTTACTGTTAACTTAATTGAAATAATTTTTGTTGGCTTACTTTAAAATAAATATTTGAACAGTTTGAACATAAAGTCATTTAATTTTTAATTTTTTTTTTTTTTTGGTCAAAAGGAATATTGCTGATTTTATGATAGGTACTGAAATTAGAAATTAAATATAATATAATATAAGAGACACTATAATAACAATTTTTTGAAAGCTAAAAAAAAATTTAAATACGATGCACAGCTTTTAGCCTTTTACAATATTTCGTTTAAAATTCAAACATATCATTAAACATGCATTTTTCACGTTTATAGTTAAAATATGTAATAGTGTACATTTATGCTAAATGTTATATGAAAAAATATACAAAATAAAAAAAGGGAAAGTAGAACTGCTTTGACCTACAGCAGGTGTCAATTGAACGTCGTAATTGAATAGTAAGTCACTATAATGTACGTGTTAAATTTGAATTCAATGATAAATCATTGCATACGATTATACGAAAAACGATTCTTAGCATAGACGGTCTGTCAGTCTATATTACTAAGTAAATATGTATATTGCTCAAGTTATCAATTTACTATTAGTATTTAGTAATACAGTAAGTCTAATTAATTTTTGCTGAAAACATTACACTTGAAAATTTCATTGAATGTATAAAATATGCATCATTAAAATCGTTATCCTTCGTTTAAAAAAAATATTTGAATCATCTAAATTTAATTATAAAAACTCGTGTTTATTTAAGAATTTTAGGTTATAGTATGAGAAAAGTTGTATTCAATTTTCAATCTTTAGCTATAAAAATTGAAAATGTTATTACATTTTAGTGGTCTTAACGAATTTTATCCAGATTTAAACTTCAAGTGCTTATAAATAAAAATCGAACCTATGTATTTTTAATATTTTTAAATAGCTAAAATAACAATTTACAAAAAAAAAATAAGTTGTATTGCGTGTGCGTGTACCAAAAGAGTTAAAATTTGAAATTTGTCTGAAAATGTGTATTTCGGTTCCTACTCTCTTTCATTCCCCGAAAAATCCATTTCAGTACAAGGTCATCTAACTAAAATATTTATTGGTACCTCTTAGCGTGAACCGTACGTATAATAATTCGATAAATACCTATATTGTCAATAATTAATTTCAAACTTCAGAATACTACGTTGGTCATAAAATGTCCTATAATAATTTATGGATAAGTTAATTGAACGCCCCAGACCCGGAATCAATCGTTGTCTTCGCCATTAAACCGTCCAAGCACTTTTTTATAATGTGTACCACCTCGCGTATAAAACATACGTATCATTACGTACAGTGCCTACTTACAGTACAACTGTTGACTACTGTGATTGTCTTGTTGTCGGAGTCATTATTCCTATCGGTATCGAATTTTACGATAGCTATAATAACAATTTTTTAATATATTGTTATGATATTATTATTGTTGTTTTATAGTAGTTATTGTAAATTTATAGCCGTCACCGCGATGGAATTCGGCGGCGGTCGACCACCCCAGATAACTAGGCGTCTGCCACTTCGACGACCACAAAGGCGAGACTGTCGTACAATTTTGTAATATATATATAATGTACACACAAATATACACGATATATACGTGTAATAGTAATTAAGATAACAAACGAGCGTGCTAGCATTATTGGTCTGCGCCGACCGACGTCACTCCGGTTATAACATCATCGTTTTCATATTATACATATAGTGGCGACTGACGAAGAACAGTCATCAGTCGATATAGGTATACAATATCGTCGGGTATTTTGGTGATTTTATTCTGTAGGTACACGAAATCGTGTCTTAGTCTCATTATACTCACATAAAAATATATATACCGGTTTTAATGTACTTGATACGTCGTATATCAATGTACTTACTCGTATTATTGTGTGTAATATGTACAGTTTAGTATTAAGTGTGCTAATTTATTATATAGCGTACCAACAGTTAAAGTAGACTATTCGTATATATCAAATTATTATGGCTATTAGCAACACGTTTAGATACGGGAAACATGGCAGATATATAGTCATATAGGTACACGGTGCTAAATGAAAACTGTTAGGTTGCATAATAATATGATAAAAAGTTGACAAAACTTAATTTAGGTATCTACACATTGTGTTTATTAATAAATCGTGTTTGATTAACACTCGTATTTACGTTCTGCACCACTGCAGGTTTATAACAATTTATTTTATGTTCTGTGATTACTGATTAGACAACAATTCAATATAATTGTTATTATGTTATTATAGTATTAATCTAATTCCATAAGAATAGTTCGAAATTTTTAAAATTAAAACTAACCACTAGGTATGCATAACAGATTTCAGATTAATAGATGGAATAATAACGTATGTTCTGTGTATATATGAGAACAAACAGCGGGAGACAAACAGCTATCATAGACTATAGTAATATATATAACTAATTATAGGTTAATCATTAATTATTACAATTTTAGTCTTGTTCGTTAATATATTAAAATATATAAAAATAAGGTATTTGATAATTAGTGTACATTAAATAATCATATTAAAAACAAATCTTATTACTTTAATACTTTAAAAGCCACAGACCACAGTCATGTTGCAGTCCGGAACGTCCGTTTCAATCGGATTTGTTAATTTGGACTGCAGTAAAATAACACGTGTAGGTACATCATACATCGTAACATCGTAATGTCCAATTGCCAAAATTTAACAACTCAGATACTACTCTCTCCAATTAAGATGCATCAACATTTAAAAAAAAGTCATTCACTTAATAGATTATAATAAAAAGAACGGTTTTATTTGAAAAACAAGTAGAATTCGATTCTGTTGCATACTACTGGTTTTAAGTGTGTACTTCCTTTTTCATTGTATTGGCTATAATGGATCGGTTTAATTTGAATTCAATGCTTAATAATTGTTAATACGACAAATCGAAACGTAGTTTGCAATAATAAGTGATATGGAGAAGCTAATAATAATCTTTGAAAAAAGTACTCCACCGTATTTATAGTTCTATTGTTGAAAACGGAAAATACTGAACAAGAACAAATGAGGAAGTCTATACTTACAGATATTTCAAAAATACGAGTATTTATCAGTAACAAACAAGTAGAAAGGGCAACCCATTCATTATAAAATGATCGTTGATATTAGTAAATAAGTAATGATACACAGCAAGTCTTATTGTCTTGCACATTTTTTTCCAGAAAAACATTTAATTTAGGGTAAAATTATTTGTTTATAAAGAACTTATAAAGAAAGTATTATTATACGATTATCATCTAACGGTGTTCAAGGAAATGACGAATTGAAAACAAGATTAATAACTATTAAGAAATTCGTTCATCCAAACCGATGTGAAAAAACAAACAACGGACTGAGATATTAGCACTACATTTTTTTTTTACGCCGGTTTAAGCCAATTAATTTTTTGTATGGTTCTATGTACTAATTAGCAAATACGGAAAAATGATTTTTTTCTCAAAATCAATACAGACGTTGATGTGTGAACTACTCCTATCACTGCCACAGCTATAATTTATTTCTATATATAAAAGGCAATATATTTTTTTGTGTCCAATGTCCATAATTTGAAAATACATCTTTACTTACGAGTAAGTAGTATCAGGAACAAAGAAGTCATAATGGTATTTGGTATTTTATTGCGTGTTTTTATATCACACGTATAGTATTATAAATCAAACATACGCAATATGAATAAAATGATAATGCTGTATAAACTGTAAAACTGTTGTATTATACTATTATAATGTATACGATATATAATATAGATATAGAATGTACGCAAAAATGAACTTTATTTGGCCCCGACAAGAAATTTTTTTTTGGCAAAGTTTTTATCAATTTTTATTTAATTCTTTGCTTTTTATTTTACTTTACTTAGATTAACACTAAATTTTGATGGCCTCCGAAACTCTCTAAATTCCTTAAATGATCTTTTAATACTAGTGATTTATTTAACGAATTTCAAAAAATGTTTATATCTTTCTATATCAGATAAATATTTTAACGCAAAAACATAATTTTAAATAGGTATTTTTTTTAATAATTTATGTTAGATTTTGTTTCAAAATGATAGGAATAAAATAGCATATTTCTTTAGTATTTGATGAAGAATAGATTTGTGAGAAGAGCTCCTTAATCTCGGTCAAGTCCCCCTTAAGTCCCCTATTGAAGCTAATGTTTATACGAAGGTATTCTTAAAAATTACAAAAAATAGAATGAACCACGTTTTTGCAACTAAATGGACTATTTAATTGTATTTCATTATAGGTGGAATTATGTTTGAAATAACTAAACGATTGTATAATGTACCATATTTAATAATAATGATTGTATAATAGCTCGTAAACGATCGAGCATTATGCTAACAAATTTATCGAAAAATCAAATAATATTAATAATTTTACAAAAAAAGTAAGCAAATGAAATTACTTCCTGATATTTAAGTGTGGGTACTAAATACCTAATTAAATGTTATTTTACATATAATTCAAATTAAAAAAAAAAAAAAAAAGATAGGCAGTAGGTAAAATTAATTTACATGAGATTTCATTAATTTAGAAAATAAATTCTTATTTACAATTTTTATATAAGTAAAAGATAAACGAAGATTTTATTTCTTTTTCACAAAAAAATAACCTTTGAGATGAATCATTGCTCTCACAAGTCGCAGATAACGATTTGTGTACCTGTTATGTTTATAAAATAAAAGAGGGATAAACAATTTGTATCCAGAAAACAAGTCAAATTTTAAAAATAGTTTTATTTAAATTTTTGCTCAATATAGAATTTTTTTTTTACTTATACCTAATTTATATTAGCTAAATATAAATATATTATATAATTATTTAATTATAAGTATGATAAAACAACTTTTATTATTAATTATTATGTTAAATTTATGTAATGTATAAAATATTGTAATGGGCAAATTTATCGATTTTAATTTATTGACTTTCAATTTCTGTACCTAAACATACTTTTTTCATCTGGACACAATACTCTCTAAGACACAAAAATCTACTAAAACAACTTTTGTTGTATCAGATTAATCCTAAGGGATGCCATTATACTTATATTATTGTATCGCGTACAGGTGCAGGAGTTTAAGTCTTCCTTTTCCAAAAAAAAAAAAAAATCGCACAGGACACTATAATAAATAGTAACTCTATCACAATATTAAAATTTTGTCTATTGTGTCTGGTATAATAATATAATATGTAAGTATAATATTCTATACATTTTTTTTTTTTTTTATTGTAATATTATTTTGTTTGAAAAGTATTATTAACAAATTTTCAATAAATTAAACACTATATTATCGGTGAACAAATTAAATATTACTTCTTTATCTATGTATTCCCTAGATAGCTATTACAAAATATATGTATTATACAATACATCATCTATTTAATATGTATTTATTAACTATATTTATAAGTTATAATCAACTTGACTTATAACTATCTGCTATAAGTGCTTAAAATATAAATACAAACATACACTAATATACAATTTTGTGAAATGTTCACATATTAAATATCATTCCCAAAGTATCTACAGAACACGCTCATAAAATTCTGATCAGTCGGTATAGGTATATCAGAAACTAGAAAGTGTGTTTTTCCAAGTGGCGGGTATAGTGTCGTATTTTCGTAATGGATAAAAACCATTATGAATGCAAGTACTTAATAAGATACTGTTGTTAATTTTGCTTCAAAATAAATGAATAATACTATACAATTTTATAATACTTGAACACACATGAATACGAAACCTTGTTTTATTGTAATAAAAACAAATAAACTTCTAATTATACGGATAAATACGAAGCTATTTAGCTATATATGTAAAAACACTCTGAAGCCATAATTTTGCTTACTTAATTTCTACTTACTGATAATTTAAGACTTTTTAAAAGTAATTTCTATTAAATATGGTACCATTTTTACATGTGATCTACTTAGTGTGAGTGATATAGCAACTACATGAAAGCGATATTCGACCAAAATATGTTTTTAAAAATATATTTTTATATGATTTTTATTTATAAGTTTTAAGAACATATTGCTTTAACACAATATAATCATTAATCATCGACCAAATCGATTATACATAAATATACCATAGTTCAAAAGTTACATTATTACAAATTACAATAAATAGTTGCTCACTCTTTGTTAGTGTGTTATTTTTTTCTGTAAATATTTTCAATTTTCGTTGTAACGTTCCTTAAATAATGTTATTAACAATGGGTTTTTTATACAGAAATATAATAAAAGACGAAATTAAATATACAAATAATTTGAAAATTAAAGGGTGATTACCGAATAATAACGAAATAAGTAATATGAGTGTACGGACATAAAAAAATATGTTATTGTTTAAGGAGGAAATTTATAAGAAACAACAAGAAAAGGGGATAAACGGGACTCAGATGGAACAATAAAAGTAATAATGACTTTACAATTTACTAAAAAAAAAGCTGCCAAATTCATCGATCATTGCGCACTGACAACAATTTTTTCCCGTGTATTGATCTCAATATAATATACTATATATCACAGTAATCTTTCGCTGACTGTATCGATTTGATACTGGAGTAATCTTATTCCAGTTAGACAAATACTTGAATCAGTCGTAGTACGCTATAGTACCTACTCCCATAAGGTGGTAGACTGTAAAATTGGATGTCCTGGATTAATAGTAAAAATTGACAAATCTCTATTTCAGGGAAAACGAAAGTACCTATTACTGGGGACGTTTACAACTTCGAAACAGAGTTTTAGAAAATAATGAAAACTATAATGATTTCAAAAATTATGGAAATTGTATCCATAGTATTTGGATTATGTTAAAATAATTAATATCATATCAACAAAAAATCGATTTTTTTGTAATATAAAAATATTAATAAATAATAATAAACATATTGTAGATTATTTTAAAACTGTTATGAGTTAATCTAATTTGCGTTTGATGATTATCATCGCTCATCGATCGACGCGTCACGAGACGTCGTTGAACACAGATATCACTTAAATACATAATACATAATTTATTTAAACGAACATGAAGCTAGACAAGAACAATCTCTATAACGATTTCGTTTCAAATATATACATATATGAAATAAAATAAAATAAATTTCACGTTTTCTAATAAATTATAATGTTTTGTTTATAAATATTTCATACAACAACCGATAAAATAATCATACGTAACTACAGTACCAATATTATTATTATTATTAGTTATATTTATATGTTTATATATACCTTTTTAAGTTTTAATAAAATATTACAAATTTATTGAAATAAAACGCATATTGCATAAACAAATTAGTTACTATCATAAATCGTACGCGGCAATATACATCACACGCATAGACGTCATAGGTACATATAACTTCACATAACAATCAGCTATCATTTTCAGCAGAGCTTTTATAGTTTCAATAGATACTACAGAATAACCCAGGTACAAAGTGCAATTATACAGTCAACCATGCATAAAGCAAAAAAAAATGTAATAATTTTCAATTATTTTGTAAAAAATACAATTTCAATAGATAGGACTTAGGTAATAGGTAACTTTTTCTGTTTGAAATTTTTATATAAATAATTTAACCTTAAAATTTTTAACTTTTTTTCTCGATTAATCAAGATAAAAAAATATTGTAAATAAAAAAGTATAATAATATTTAACGATAACATATACGTTTATACTTCGATAGTGTATAGGTTCAACTAACAAACTGTGTATCAACAATAACGTGCGCACTCATTTTTCGAAATAGTATGAATAATTTTTGTTTTTAATAATATGCAACGTACAGCGCAATGTCTATTTGCAGCTGCAGATGTTGTTAACATATTTTTTGGAGGTTTTCAATACATTTTTTTTATAAGTTTTTTTATTTACCCTCTCGATCAATCTCTCGTGCCCTTATCGTTGTAGCAGCAGCAGAAAATGCTGTTGCTGCCATATCACTACTTACGTTTTATATATATATACAAGAGATATGACCATTATTTATGAGAATTTTTTTTCTTACACAGTTAAATAATATACCATCATGTTATTCGATCAGTTAACCGCTGCACGTATTAACTATAATATTTATCGAATTTATTCACACACATATATATAGTATATACACACACTATATATTATTTATGTATAAGTAACAGGTGACACTACTGTTGCATTTGGAACCTATGACATTAAACTTAATTTATATACTCCTATTATGACAAGTGTACTATATTATATACGTAATTATAATTTCTTACGAACCAAATAAGTTATTGGGATTTTGGTAGGCAATAGTTAAATAGGTATGCAAAATGACATTCGACGGAATGATGTGAAATTATACAAATACATATTGCACGATTAAATCCATAGTTTAATTAATACAAGATAATGATGAATAAATAACCATTTGCATACTCTAGTCAGGTTAAACTATAGAGATTAAATTGGTGTATGAATATTTATACGTGATATGATGTTATTACCTAGTTATGGTCACTATTATATCAACTAAAATATTAAATATACACTAGGTAAGTACCTATCTGTTGAAAACGCACTATATCATCTTATTATCTTATGTATACTTCACACAATACATAATTTATAGGTAAATAATATTACATAGATATATAAATTTAAACACACTCACCGTGATCGTCTCTGTCGTCGTCATCGCCGCTGCCGTCGACATCCCGGTCGCAACGGCTGCGAACCGTGTCTTCTCCGACTAAACTCCTGATGGAAAACACTGACTTGGCCGGTCTACCGCCACCGTTGCGCCGGCGACCGTGGTTACCGCCGTCGTTGGAATCGCCTCCACCGCCGGAACTGGCCCGCGTGCTTAAATCCATGACTACGGCGGCGCAATGGTTACGAGTCTCCGAAGCAATCATCGCGTTGACGGTGCTGATGGTATAGACCTGGACGATGCCGATGACATTTATGGCGGGCACGTCGCCCACAAAAATAACGCTCGCAACTATATACGAAAACTGTTTTTGATTCTTATACAATATATTTAAAGTATCGAGAGATGCGGACCGCTGCAGAGAGATTATCACGACTTTTTCTCTCTGGTGCTTTTGAAGACCGTCGATGGGAATTTTGTTTAAATTAAAATTGGACTTACGTCAGAACGATTGATTCGTACGTGTACAAGCTGTTTTACTAACGTTATAAATAAATATCAATATAGTTGTAGTACGAACGTATGATAAAAATAATATAACATTACGCGATGTATTGTCAAAACACCACTGTACGCCGCGAGTGAGATACGCACACACTACCGTCGCCGTTGTTGCCGCTGTACTGCGCGAGAAAACACCGTGCACGAGCGCGTAATAATAATAATAATAATAATAATAATTAGTATACACAAACACAACCACAGTAACCTGCTGCTGTCGGAGAAGGTGTACAATTAATGGTACATGGTCACAACATGGTAGTTGCGCTGTTACATGTTTGTAGGCGGTAGTGGTGGTAGCGTCGACGTCTCGTTGCAGTGGCGGTAACCATGGTGTCTGTCTGGAGGAGGAGCGACGCAGGCCGACCAATCGTTCGCGACTACATGATTCCTCCTATTTAATAAATATTAATGATATTATAATTAGAGCCCAAAAAAATATTCTTTTAAAATAGCCAAAATAGAATGCTAATATTCTTTTAAGATATTTAAAATATTTTCCAAAATTAATTCTTTAAAAATCGTAGTGCAAAAACTAGGTTTTTACATAAATATGTATATATATTCTTAAATTCAAATAATGTGCTATTTTATGGGTGATAAAAGAAAAAAGAAATTTATATAAATAGAAATATAATAAAATATAATATCATTTAAAAATAAAAATAAAATATAAGCTGTATACATTTTATTTAATTAAATAAATTACATTAATTATCGGTACTGGAGGTAATGGAATATTAGATAAATTTCTTTATATATTTGGTCATGGTACGGAACTTTTATCAATAGGTACTATTTTATATTAGATACCTAATAGTTAATTTATTTACGTCTGGGTACATTTTTCTAACTTTCTCTGCGACCCTGTTAAAGATGTAAGCTACTCAGTGTTGTGAATTAAATTGGGATAAAAACTTTTAATGTCTATCCAGTTTTTATTACATATACGCGTACAGTACAACATTCAAAAGCATTAACAACAAGAAAAATTGAACATTCGTTTAAGGATAGGCCAAAATTTTTTTAAATTGTCTGCCTTCCTGAATAAAAAATATTGACTATTCAAATTTGTACCTATAGGTATTATTTAATATAATTATTAGATATTAATGATTTTTTTTTTATTTGATAATTGATAAACATAGTAACACGCTACCACAATAATATACTCATATATTCAAGCTTAATGCTTATTATTGAAATTCAAGAAAATGGTTATTAAATACCAATAATACCACACCCTATTTATGGGAACTATAGTCGAGTGTTCAAATGTATTGTTTTCGAATGAAGAGTGTTCGAAAAAATCTGTTCGAATGGACTTGTGTTCGAATAGTATTATGTACGAATGTTATATTTTCCTACTTGAATATAATTACGAGTATACTATATCGGATAATCGAGATAGATATATTGTTATGATTGCGTGATAAACCAGCCATATAAATATAAATGTGTAATCACTAGTCATCATTCCAATTTTATTACTCCAAGAATATATCGCATAACTAAGATTACAGTTGATTCAAAACCAATTTCCAAAAGAGTTCGAAAAATCCAAACAACAACGAAAGGTACGTATTATAAATCTTATTCTAAGCTGGTAAAACAATGCTAATTTTAGATTTTTTAAGGGAAATTGCTTATAATTTATCTTTTTAATATATTTTCTTTCAAATAAACACAACAATTCATACTTAATTGTATAATTTTGATTATGATATTTTAGAATTAATTTGTATACCGATTTTGTAGTGTATTATAATATGTATCATAATAAATAGTATCATGAAGTAGAATAATCTAATAATAAATTATTATTAATAATATAACAGTATATAATTATACATATAATTCGAATTTGGCATCTAGTATACGTCTTATCTATTAAATAAACCAATCGCTTCATAAGTCAGTTTAGAAAAATTAAGCTTTGTCGATTCCACAATAAAAATGTTTGAATAATCGAAAATAATATTCGAACATTTAAACTTTCTAACAGATAACATTCGAAAACTTTTCATTTGTACATATTCATTCGTGCACATAATATTCGAACAAACGACTATACCGTATTACCGCAACGAAAATACGAACTGTAGACGTTGACTGCTCTTCTTGTTATTTAAATTTAAATATGCGTATATTTAAGAAAAACAAATTGTACAAATACCTTCACAATCGAACATAGTACATCATATAGAAATAAATATAGATAAGTAAATTAAATAGAAATAAAAATACCTAAAAATAATTTTGATTTGTTGAATTTAATAAAACATGGCCGCCTGACTGGCCTAACCCGTAGTTTCACCTATGATGAACATTGAACAACATCTTTTCATTATTTTCATCAGTTACTACAGTTATTTTAACTCATCAATAACAAATCGAGTTACAGTATAATGATTGTTTTTTTTCTAAAACGTTACATGTTATTTTGTTAAAAAGAAAGAATAAATTTGATCTTAGATGATTCAACCTAAATATCCCGATAAATAAATTCGCCACATAACGGTCATTTAAATCAGTTGTTTCATCGATAACGAACCAGGTATTATTATTACTTATTTAATTTCTTATATCGGATAATGTTTTATTATAATAATGTGAAAGATAATTTTTCCATAATAAGAACATTTTCATTTATTAATATCTATATTTTTCTAAAAATGTATGAAATTGTGAAATTTGCAATTTAAGCCATGGTATATTAGCATTTAACAGTAATAAAACTGATACATAAATCTTTAAAAAATTAATTTACATTTTTTTTTAGAAGTACCTAAATTCTAAAAAAAAAAAATTGTTTTAAATTATTCAACTCACGTTTTAAAGTTTTTGGTGTAAAGATGTGTGAACTTGTTGCGATTTCTGTAACGTTTTATTGCACGGAATATGTTCGTTACATATATATTTGACAAAATGAGTTTTGCTATCAGTTTTAAAATGTTAATCGTTTTTAATTAAAGGTAGTATCTACTGAGTAGTTAATTTTTTTAATTTTATGATGGTATCTTCGGCATTTAAAAAATATTTAACTAGACAAATTATATCAAGCAATTAAATTAAATAAAACTAAATAAGACTAAATTAAATTACAACCATACAATACAGACACTGAATATGGAACGGATACAGATTAATAAGTGATGACTACTTATTTTTTTTTTTTAGTGAATTAACTACTGATTACATGACAGTAGTGTTATTATGCTTATCTCGAAACACGATCGTCACAAGCCAAAAGTTATTTTTAAAGTATTTTCCCAATTTCTATCATAATATAATTATTATTTATATGATATCTAAATATTATCGAGTCCTTATTATTACTTTTTGATAATTACACATTTATTTATAAATAATTATAGTTGTTACCATCCAAGCATTTATGTATTATTATTGGATTAAAATTTGAAAAATTTTAATTATTAGATAAAGTCATGACATAAATATTATATATTTTTTATTGAATTTCACATTCCTGTCTGCAAATAGACATTGATAAGCTATTTTCGCAGTTTAACACCAAGAGTTGGTTTGTGACGAACCCTATGTAGTATGTAATACTTGAAGGTGGGAAATAAGCAGAAATCATCAACATATTAAACAACTAACCCATAAACATTTAGATTACTCGCCTAGTAGATATACATTTATTATAAATAAAACCAAGCCCAGAACATTTCTTGGTAGGATTCTAGTGATTCTATACTAAATTCAACGATACTTTCCTGACCTATTACATCATCAATTCTAAATATTTCTTTCCTATTTAATAGGTAATTTTTAATTTAAGTTCAGCTATACTTTTTAAATAAAAAAAAAAATATGAAGTGATTCATAGTATCAAAAGCCCTGGCTAAGTCCAAGAACACCGCTTTTGCCTTTTTATTGTTATTTAATTTCTTATTAACAAATAAAATTGTACTTAATAGGACATCCTTAATGTCGATATCCAGTCTCAATACATATTGATATTAAGTTAAAAGTCTTTTTTCGTCTATAAATGAAATTTATCTTAATTTAAATATTTTTTTCTAATATTTACACAAAATTACAAAAATCACAGATATAAGGTTTATAAGGCGTATAATTATTCACATTTTAAGAATTGGGTTTATAATTGCTACTGTAGTAAAGCGTAATAGACACGCTTGCGCAGCATATTTGTGTCTACCTTTCATATAATATTATGTTGTGCAAGCGATCCTGATTACTACCCTCTTCTATGTATAGATGTATATATACGATTATACATATAGCAATATTATTATATAATATCAAATTAACTTACCCTTATTTGGTTGTCAGGTATTCAGTGAACACAGGAATAATGTACAGGTTTAATGTTAATTAAAAACACAAGAGATGTAATATTAATATTGAATAACACTTTTATTATTTAAGACACACAAATATTATTAGATAACTTACACATTTAACACTTAACGTATGACCACAACCAAAGGGTGCCAGGGAGGGTGACATTGAGTCCAAGTCGTCGATGGTCGTTATTGGGTCTCGTTTTAGCTGGTAGCCGGTAGGGATAATTCTTTTATATGAAGATAAGGACATAACAATGTCTGACCACAGTCCACAGATGTCCATAATCATAATATAAACAGCTGTGTGATGGTATTTAAAATAGTATGGTGTATGTAAAAAATATTATGATGATGCCACTCTTTTTGTATAACTTAGTGACTATCATTACACTACTTTCAAATTATTTGAAAATATACTTTGCTGTATGCAGTGGCACCGAATCTATGTACGAATTGAAGCGATTGCTTTATATAATAAAGTGGGTGAGTGATTTTATTTGTATATGTGTTTTTCGTTTTACATTATATATAATACGAGTACCTATACTAAATAATTAAATAAATAACTAAAGTTATTAGTTATTAGAGGTAAAAAACTTACTCAGTTCTGGGTGGATGAGTGCGTAAATATTTTAATTTTACTTCACTTAATTTTAGATGACTCAGTATAATTATAAATAGGTATTAACTAGCGAATTTAATATAATAAATTCAGGCGGGCACCGTTTAGTGGAGGGAACAGGGTGTGCGCTCGCACAACTTGAATTTTTTTCATCTACATGGCCCTAGGTCCTTTGCCACCTTGGCCTTCAGGCTCTCAATTAATAATTTAGATATTTAGAAGTAAAAAATCAAAATGTTACAAATTTAGTTAATGATAATCAGGTAGATTTAATTGTTATCAAAGAGTATTACAACTATTTTATTTATTATTTATTATTATATCATTATTTTAAACTTATATTTATTAATATAAAACTCGTTATATTAATAAACTGTTATATATTTCCATTGCAATAGACTCTCTACTTTATGCTTTAGTCATAAACTTAGTTTTAAATTATTAATTTATATTTTCCCTTTTGTTTGGTATTCTAATTTCAAATATAGGTAACTATTTATCAAATTTATGCGTTAAAAATTTAAAAATAACAAAAACTGAATGATTATAGATAGGTATCTATCTAAAATTTTAATATTTAATTCATTAACTTATATGTTATGTATGGAAGCTAAGTATAATTTTTGATACTAATAATTGTATAGTGAAAACACGAGAAACATTTTTTTGATGATTGGCTTAGTTTTAGAAAAAAATTGGCCTCTTTATTTTTTTATACCTCCTAAAAAAAAAAAACTGGAAATGGCACTTCTGAATAAATTCAATAATGTATTTTGATAATTTGATCGTTATATTTATCGAAACTTGCAGTTGCATTATCTTTGCGACTACTTTGTATTTTGTATTTAGGTACCTACTATATATAACATCTGAGTTCTCTATTTTTTTCTATTCTAAAAAAAAAAAAACTTTCAAGAGAAACATTTTTAACAGAATACCTAGAACTTTTAGCTAATTACTTTCATACATTGATAAAGAATTAATTTAATAAACTTGATACCTCCCTTTGAAAAATTGTTAGCATCATATTAATACTGGTCATTACTAATAAGTGATAATAGTTTTAATTATATCTTCGTTATTAGTTTCAAAGAATATAATTTAATTTATAAGTGGCCGAGTTAATTGGGATTATCGAAAATATTTTATAATTATTTTTATATTTTTTATAATGTAGAACCAATTTTTTATTTTTTTAGTTTATTTTACGTTTTAAATATAAATATTTTTAATGGTGACTAGAGCATAACAAACCAGCTGACACACATTACTTTAGTCACATATTTATTATTTTTAGAAGAATAGTTGATTTATCAATAAAATTAAAAATTACCTTTTAAAACTCAATATAACACTCATTTGCGTTATTTCTAATGACACTTCGGTCCATATTTTTTCATATAATAATGTTTTCATTTTTTTTATGGTCATTGGTCAAACAGAAAAAATTTACTTTTATTATTCAAAAAAGGGCTTATAGGTATATAAATAAACAAATTGTGGAATGATCAGTAATAGGTATATGTAAGTATATTCTAGCATATTTTACTGAAATAATTATTAAATGTTATTTAGCGCTATTGAAGAAAAATAGACCATTGAGTCATAAGTGCGGATTTCGCACATTAGTTAGGTAACCTTGTTTATTAGTTTATGAAATAAGACGTAAAATTATTTTCTAATAATAATTCAAGATATTGTTTAATGTATTGTCTTCCCTAATATTTTTTCGATCATATTATACCTTTACCAATAACAGTGTAATGAATGAACTAGTATAGATTAAAATTAAGATCCGAAATATCGATTTGGATATCATATTACATTACTATCGAACCTTATCGGATGTCTATAAGCATAGTAAATATACCTCTAGTAGCTAACCTGTAGTCTAGTAAAGCATATGAACCATTGTAACGTATTACAAAATATAGCATTGACTATTAAACATATTCAGGAAAACATATATGTTTAGGTACCTACATATTATATTATAATTTATTGCTGAATTACACGGCTTCGCCGGTGTGTATTTTCTGTTTTCTCAAATTTTACTTAATTTTATCGAGTGCTAAATATAGTAGTAACTAGTAGTTGCTGAATTATAAATAAAACAAAAGTAATAATAATATTTACATATAATTCTAATGATTGTATACCTACACATATAATTGTTAAAAAATGATTCTATATTTATAATTATAATTTGTATAATTTAATTTATAACATAGTACATACACTTCAAAAGTTCAGCTATTCCAAAATACGAAAATTTGAAGAATCTAAGCTAGTTCTTTAAAACTTTTATGAGATGTTGCACAGTGAGCACCCGGAAACAGAAAAAAGCTGCAAAAAACACAAATCGGCTGAGCAGGAACAAGGACCGATGATATGCAATCAGGCACATAGCAAGTAGGTATGAAGAAAAATTATGTCAAATGGAAGATGTGAATAGTAGCGGCGGCAGTGGCGGGTCCGAGGTGTACAGCGACGATCACGATGTGATTGTCGGCCACGAAGTGCCCGGAAAATTTTTTTATAACGCTGTACAATGCGCCGGAAGACGTGTGGCAATTGTATTCGGATATCGCGGAGTACCTACCCTACTCGCAAGTAAACGCGGACGGCTCGCGATCCGTGGTTCACGGTCTGAGCACAGTTCCGGCGGCGAACGGCCATATCGGAAACGGCCAACCTGTGATCGTCGAATCAATTTACACTGTTCGATGTGCGTCCGGCCAGTTTTTGGTTATGACCACCACGGAACGGTATATGTACCTACAATCATTCGTGGTCCAGTTCGATGCGCCCGAGGCGTTCATCGTGGTCGCGCCCGTCGTCGCAGCCGTCGACTGACTGTACACACCCGTCGGACGACCAGCAGCTGTTCACCGGTCACTTAATGACGTCAACAACATCTGAGCACATATCGCAAAGATTTGCTCAATGTGGAAATGCATTAAACGTCCGCGTCAAAAGCGGCTATGATCGGTCCAGTAATCCAACAGAATTCAACTTATACATTAACACGATATATTACATTGTCTTAATTAATAATATAACATTCGTCAGATGGATTACGTCCAAATATTAGTGATGTAGCAAATGCATTTGCAAAAACTCAACAGGAATACCCATCCGGATGTTTTATAACAGATTTAAACACAACATTGGATTTTTAATTTTAAGGATATATCGTAAAATATTTAAAATCTCCAATTAATTGTTATTAATCGTATTGTATAGACTAATTAGTATAATTTTTAATATAACCATTTACAAAATTTTAAAATCATCCACGTTTTTGACGGCTGAATACATAAGTGGTGTTTGATAAAATAATACATTCTGTGGAATAAACAATGTTTGTAATTTTACGATGTTTAAAAATGCACCAATAACATCGTCGTTTAAATACAAATTATCTATTGGCTATTGCTAAGGCAATCATTTTGTGTAGTAAATAAAAATACTCTTTAATAACAATTTGTAAACAAATATGCATTGATGAACTAAACGATTATAATTGTAGTAATGAAATACAATCTCCCCTCATCCTCTCCCCAGGGTAAGAAAATGAAAAATTGGGCGACGTGGTGACACTCAGGAAGGTATTTTGAACAACTCTGCGAAAAAAAATTGGAAAAATGTTAAATTTAATAGTGTCGTCACAAAACGGAAACAAAAAAAAGAGCTGTTCTTTATATATATATATATATATGTATATATAAGGATAACATAATAATATAGACACGTAATTTTTTTTTATTACTTAAAATATACGAATATTTATACGACAGGAGAATTTAGAACCAATCATATAAATCATAATTATAAACTATAATACTATAATAGGCTACCATTTTAACTAAATATATCGTATCATTTTTACTCCGCGCCGAGTCAATTAATTGGATTGACTTCCTTGACCGATCGTGTTATAATCCGATTTCCGCGGTATATATTATTAACGATTATAATTTACAATAAACTGCATCGTAACATAGTAGCTATTGTCCGGATTCTGCTAAATCTGGCAAGGCACTGCAAGTTAGGCAAGACATCTATTAAATTCGTCATGGTCACGGTATATATAAGTTTAGGTAATAAGTACTACATAATATTAGATATTAGGTACAGTGTATAAACTATAAAGTAAATATAATGCGATATAACTGTAATTCTATTTTTATTTAATAAATAATAAACGTAATAACTTATAAGTAATATTAGTTAGTTTAATAAATCATCTTATACCTAATATACTTATTATTAAACAAGTAAATAAACAATTTTTTATGGAGAAATTGAGAGGAGTTAAGATTGTACACTTTCATACTTAGATAGAACGAAGTTAACTGCGACATAATTTTAAAAACAGCCAGCAATAAGTATGTTTATGTTTAAAATATAGTTCAGATAAAAGATTTGGCATCAAAGACTATATAAACTATACCATTATCCTTAAAACTTTTAAAGTTTGATAACTCAGAAACCAACTCGTTGAACGTTCTTAATGAATTACAATTTACCTTGTATGACTAGTACTCAATAAAGTTCAAAATCAAAAACTGTACAAATTTTTTTTCCCCTCTTGATATTTGACATTTATTTTTTTCCATTTTAAATACATTTAAGATCAATATATCTATTTATAGGTACACGGATACAATAATTATATCTACACAGTCTCAGGAATCTCCCTAAGTATCTCATATTTAAAATTTAACTGATCATTCTGGTCGCGTTATATAGTAGTGAAGACTGGAGGCACTGAAGCCTGTTATAACTTATAATTAAATTTGTATTTAATTAGTATTTTAATATTCATTAGCTTATAATTTAAAGTATTTTTTTATTAGTTAAAATTAAGCTATACCTAAGTGAAATAAAATTTTGAAAGACCGATTTAATAAAAACTCAACAATAATATAAAAATACGAAAACACAAATGATTATACGTATAGTATATATAGGCTAGGGTCATACGAGCGTATTAAGTACACGTGTTACAGATCCAGATGCAATGTTTTCTGAAAGCGCTTAAGAATGTCCGATTAAATTAATTTCCTATTTATTAATTTTATTTATATAATATACATTACTGCATAAAATATGATCAATAATCGATACACGGTCATTGTCAAGTTGTAAGTTGTAACTAAATAAAAAAAAATTCATTATATTGATACAAAAAAACATTTTCATTTTTATTTAAAAATGTATACTATGGGTGTTAAAATGCATACTTGATGATTTTTTAGAGTTACATATTACGTGAGCATTAAAGTATTAAGTAATATATTGTACCATGTACAAATTAATAACTAGGTATTATATTATATTATTTAAAAAAAGTAATATTTTAAAAGTATTCTTGAACTTATTGAGTCGTGTGGACATATCAATGGAAAATATGCAATTTTCCCCATCTACGCGATATTGTGATATCTAATAAATATTATAAACCATTAATTTTACTTACTGTGATTTAATTTGATAGGCATATAGATTATAAAAATTAAAAATAAATTTAAAAAAAAGTAGACAAGTGGGTACTGTTTTGCTGTTTAGTAAACGTCGAGTGAATCACTGTAATGAACGAATTAAATTTGAATTCAATAATATGTCACTAGTATTAATGTAAATATACGAAAAATGATTTTGAGCTGAGATGATCTGTCACCCTATATCATTAACTACATATTTTCATGATATATTTTTTGATATTACTATTAAAGTTAACTATTTAACTGTTAGTATTACAATTTATTCAATTTGTACACAAAAACATTGTACATTTTATTATATTATTTATACTATTAAATATTAATATTTGATTATAATAATAATAATTTATATAATTTATACCATATTATATTACTGTTATTAACTTTTGAGTTAATACAGCACTTTACTATAAAATAGTGTGAATAGATGCATGCTATAAATAGATAATATCTAAAAAATTAATTTACAAGTTTTGGAAATGTCATTGTATAGAGTTAAGTTCATAACATATTTAAAAGTTTTAAGTCCCTGCGAATATTGTTTTTAAAATACCTATAACAAAACCTATTTATGTTGTATTATTTTATGAACTATATAATAAACTACACACGTAACATCTAATACCTATCGGCTTCCACACATGCTCTCCTTCCCAACACAGCACTTACGACTTACCCATGCTATTATGCTAATACAAACTAATAAAGTTTACGAAATTTATAACAGATAGTAAATAGTTCAACTTTATTATTAAATACAACTTTTTTCAACAAGTCAACAATAATAATATTGTTATTTGTTACAAATAATTGAAATAACCAGCCTATAGTGGTTGAATACGCACATTAATTAATAATTATTATACGCACACACCCACGCACGTGATTATTACCCGTCGCGTTTAGTAAAGACATTAAAATAAACAATATTAATAATATTATGCGTTCATAATTATGTAAACATGCACGATTAATAACAATTATTAGCGGTTTTTTATACATTTTAATAGGCCGCGGTAGGGTTTAGTCGACGGACTGATGGTTGGTTACAAGCGGTTCGATGAGAGAGCGGTGTTGGTGGTATGCGTAATCAATATAGGTAATCTGCGTGGTAATCGTCGTTCACTTTTTCGGTCGCAGCGGGCGATTGCCGACACCCGCAGTGATAAAAGATCTCATGCCGCCGTCATAATATTATTCCAAAATTGTATTTTTATAACGACAAAATAGAGGTCTGTTAAATTTTTTTTAATTGAGCAATATAGTATCTACGTTACAATAAAATTTCCAATTCCTTGTTGTTAAGTTTGGTGAAGGAACAATTTCCACAGTCACATTTTACAACATTTACTGTTAGCGTAAGTTTTTGAGTCAATTCTATTAAACAGCATAATATAGCAAAATATTATTTATTATAATTTATACGAGCTGTAAACTCTTATGAATTTTGCACAAAATTATGCAATAGTTTAAAAGTAACCTTTTCTATTTACTGTAAAAATATACTACAGTGAAACCTTTTTTACTTTCATCGTAAGGACAAAACCGTAGAGTTTTATATACGTTCGCTAATATTATAAACAAATTTAATAATTATAAAATAAGTATTATTGTACAAATATAATTAAATAAACTTAATTAATATATTTAAACCTCACTTGAGTCAAACTGTAGCGTTTTAAATTGTGTGTAGTTCTAATATGTGTAGCAACAAATAAACAAAAATATTATTTTTTATTATTATATTCAATTATACCTGTACAATATTTTTTATTAATTATTTATTTTAACATTATAGAGAACCTAATATTATTATATGTTTATTTTTATACTAGTACTTAATATCATTATATTTTTATTATTATTTAAGTGTATTTAATTATATCTGTACAATATTTTATGATTATTATTTTTTTTGTATTTAATATTAGTGGTTATTTAAAACGCTACAGTTTGACTTAAGTGAGGTTTAAATATATTAATTTTATATATTTGTACAATAATACTTATTTTATAATTATTAAATTTGTTTATAATATTAGCGAACGTATATAAAACTCTACGGTTTTGTCCTTACGATGAAAGTCAGTATATGGTTTTGGCGGTTTTGCCCAAATGATATTGGTCATAACTAGGTTTGCCCGGTCAAAAGCCGAAATATGACATTTTGCCCAAGGATTGTGGGCAATTCGCGTTTTGCCCGGGCATTTCTGAGGTTTGCCCGATTTCGGCTTTTGCCCGTAACATATATATTATACATACAATTTATTAATTGTTAATAATAATTGCAAAACAATCTACAAATATATTTTATATATACATTAAATAAAATAAATCATAATATAAAATAATAAAATAATAGTTATTCCAATTGCTCTGTATCTGATTCTTCATCACTGAAATCGCTATCATCAGGCGTTATCGTCAAAATTATTGGTTCCATTAAGGTGTCTCTAAGGATTTCCTTTTGGTTATCTAATTCTTGTAATTGTTCGGCATGTCTTACACACTTCTCCCAATCCTCTTTGGTTACCGCATCTAACGCTTCGTGGGTAAGACGTTCGATATCCACCATCTTGAACGTATTGTTGTTTTTCGCCACTCGACTCTTAACTTGGGCCCAAATAAGTTCGATTTGAGAACCCATGGCTAACCGCTGGTATAAGGCAGGCGGGTCACGGGGGTCACCGGCCAGTTTTCGTTGCCCGGACTATAGTGTTTACAATTTTTACTGTTCAATAAATAAACAAGATTATACAGTCCACTGGAGTTTTTTTTGTAAGCTCAAATACATTTAAAACTCAAACAACTTTTACTGGCAATTATAATTATAAAAACCGTTTAACTAAAAACAGTAATAATATAATAATAAAATGGTTTAACACAGTTTTTGAAGACTAATAAAACACAACACAACTCTGAACACGTGGAATAATCGTTGCCGAATGACAAATATCAGAACAGGGAAGCAAATGTTGTGTATAATACATTATATTATATTATATGGTATGTGGTGTGTAGTGGGTTCTCCACCATATAATAAAACGGGCGAAGCACGTTTGGGTACATTACATTATTTTTACCTGTAAATATAGAACACGTTTTTGGTCGAAAACGGCCATGCCCGTTTGGGAACATACGCTAATTGCCAATAAGTTATCGCAAAAAAGCGATTTTATCTTTATAAAATATGGTTTATGAATTTAACTAAATTTTTCAACGTTTCAAATTTTCAATGTTCAGTTCCGATTTAGATTTCCAATCGGCAAGATTATTTTATTTTTTGTAATTATGGACGTGAACGTTTCCGATATTTTTGAAACCAGACGTGGGAAAAAGTGTGTTGCGACTAACAGTTATAAATCTAGTGAGTTTAGAGACAACAAAGATGCAACTAAAGTTTTTCGTTGCACGAATCGTAACTGTTTATGCTAAATTAACTGCCAATTTAAAAACGGTAATTTCAATAAATGGTGAACATAATCATGACGAATTAGTTGAAGAAACCATCACTAAACAAACAGTGATGTCACTTTTAAAGCGCAAAGCAACCTCTGATTAAAATGTTATATTAATACCCATGTCCTATGTACCCAAACGTGTTACGGCCAATAAAACTACAATAACCGTGGGTAAATAGAGAAAAAAAGGTCTATAAAACCAAAACTACCAGTACAGCTGGTTCACGGTGAACCAGTCGACGATGTATACCGATCGCGCTCCTTGATTTTCATTATGAGAACTCCTGTTGTTAGCAAAAAAATCGTTGCTATCATATTTGCCAGCGGCCACTTTTCATTATCCCGACTTAATTTTTTTATAGTAACATTTGAGATATGAGAACAGTTATTTAATTAACAGTCATTTATTAGAGTAGCAGTTGTTCCAAGTAATGCTACTGATAAGTAATAATAAATAACAACGATAACCATGTCACCGTGGTCAAAACGACAATACGTCAAAACAAAGTTTCGGTTACTATGGATAAATATAGTAATTCACTTCAACATTTATATTTTCACTCAATTTTTAAAACTATAATTTTTATTTTAAAAATTTATTATTATATTAATCATATAAATAATGGATAATCCTCATGTAGACGGGATTGGAATGTTTTCTTTATTGACACGAACCTCATTAGACAAAGTTTCTGAAGATATTAATGTTGAAGTTGGTGTTACAAGATCAGGTTATCAAGGTAAAAAGAAATATAATTATGCCAAAAATATATGAGATATCCGGTAGGTAAGTACTAAGTACCTAACTAAGATATCTTTTATTTGATTTTAGGTCCAGCAATAACATTTGAAGAAGCCCAGAATCAGTCTGGTGAGTAAAATTCAATTCAAAATGTTTTCTTGTATTTGATTTTTAATGTATTTCAAGCAAGTATACTTTTGTAACATAAAAGTAGTGATGTATATAACTATAGTAGTTCTTTAATCTTCGAATTTGTTAAAAGTTCATTTCCCCCTCATATTATTTTTTTTCAAGTTAACTTTAAACTTTAAAGTAGAAACCTTCTTGACTTCTTGTTCACGAGATATTTTTTTCGTTGCACTTTTTGATAACAGGTATTTTATTATAAATTAAATATTATAATTAATTATTTTATTACTTTTATTTATTAGTTTTGGTTTTTTTTTTTTTTACTGTGAAATGTTTTAAATTAGGTAGTATTAAAATTATTGTATCATTGGATACCATTTTCGTTAAATAATAAAATTAAAATAATATTGAGTTATTTTTTCAAAAAATATTTTGTCAGGTCACCATTTTACTGAATATCAGCTGTATACAATAAACTTACCAATGTAAAATGTATAAATATAATTAAAAAAAAAAAAAAATTACTTTTTGAACAAATTAATTTTTAATGAACTGTAGGTATATTTAACTTATTTTTTAAATATATTTATTATTTGTTTTAGGTTTGGCTATAGTGATAATTCCAAACAATACTGTTTACATTTCGTTGATGTATTTCAAATTTAATGCTTGGAAATTATTTTTACTTTTGACTTCGTTACCAAGTTTAATTTCATTCTTACTGATTCGTCGTTATCCGATCAGAAAATTGTAAACCTTGTATATATTTTATATACTTTATAATTATTTTTTTTATACCTTGTTTTTAAAAATATAAATTGTAAACCTTATTGTAAAAACTTAATCTAATAAATAAAAAAACTTGTTTTAAGTATCACGCTTGTTTTTATTTTACACAAAATTATTTAAACAATATCATTCAAAAAAAAAAGAGTTTGCGTTTTACGTTCCGTTTTTGTTCGTGGACTTGCCGCCTGTGGAGTCTAGAATTGATGGCGAGTGGTTAAAAGACGTTGGACCGTCGTTCTCATCAACTGCGAGGCTCGCTGGTTCTATATATTGTGGTGTTATATACCATGGAGGGTACTGTGCGTCATTGTCCAAATTACGCCTACGACGTTTGACTATGTCCGTCTGTGAGGATGGTGCTAGTCCATCGGTATCATCAATATGCTAAACAAATAATAATTTGTTAATATATATATATTTATTTTAAAAATTAAATGTGAGTATTACCAATGACTTGGTTGGTGTCCATGTCGCTTGTGTAGGGTTGATTATCAGATCGTCTATACCACAATCCTCGTCAGCCACCTAAAAAATTATAAAAATTAATATTTAAACTATTTACATTTATAAATCGTAAATTACCTGTACCTGCGAAGCGTCTTCGTGCATTGGCGACATATCCGAGTATTTTGGTGGCGACAAGGGTGAAATGAGCCCCTAACCTAACCTTCGCTCTAGCAGCCGACATGGTGTTGGCGGTGGAAACACGTTTACCGTTAACGCTGGTGGTGTAATATTTAAAATAAAATACATGATCCTAATTAAATAAAATGTGATAACGAATCTTTTTGAAAATCTATTGACCTATCTATTAAAAAAATTTGTTATGAAAAAATCTTTTATTTCGAGCCCCAATAAAAAAAAAAAAAACTTACCTGAATTATCGTTTTGAACTTCTTCATTTTCAAATTCTCCCATTGCTGCTATGCAAATCTCGTCTTCTGACATCATGTTCGAACCACCAGCCGGGATATCGGAGATGAGAATTTGAGGGGCAATCTGTATGTCGCCCTGTGGGGCAACGCGAGGTGCGTACTGTATAACACTCTGTCGAGTGGGTTGAGCAACAACCGGTGCAGGCTGACGATGAGCCGGAACGATGCCTTGGACAAACATTAGATATAAATTAATAATAAAAATAAATAAGTATACATACCATGAGCATTTTTCTCATGCCTCTTAAGGTTTGACATGACACTGAACGATGACGCGCAGATAGTGCACGTGAAACGAACACTATCGTGAGTTTTCCCATGTCTGACTAAATTATCTTTACGTGTGAAAACCGACGGACACTGTTCGCAAATCGCATTTAAACATATTGTTTAAGAAAATGAAAAATTAAACACGAAGACGCATATATGACGGTTTAAAACGTACTGGAGGACTGTTGACTATTTTCAGGATTTATATATACGAATGGGAATATTGATACTTAATTGATATTATACTGTATACGTCCGGCAGAAGGTACTAATATCTGTCATTAATGTGTGTTATTCACTAATAGACATTTTAATATCTTTAGTGTGCGACGTACGTTCTTAATTGATTATCGATGAATTGAATATGGATATGTGAGAGGTGGTGTAGGGATATACATTATAAGTCGGCGACATCCTGGTGACACGAGTCGTGTTAATTATCTAATGACAATTTCTTTACATTTTTTTTTTTTTTTTAATATTCTTTTCCCAAATATAAGAGGGATATACGGCGGGGTGGCCTAGTGGTAGATCATATCTCACGGGAGGCGGTAAGTCCGGGTTCGATACCCAATCAGTTATTTTGCAGTTTTTTTCACTATTTGTTGATTAACGTTCGATAACAAATGATTATATGATAACTGATAACAACTGATAACTGATAAAATATATGTCGCGCACGTACGTGATCGGGCGGTGAGTGGTGGCGGCGGCCAATTGATATGGAAGAGCAGGGTAGCGGGGTATATCGTATACGTCACGGATCGGGCGGCGGCTCAGTTAATGAGATGATGAGGATGAGGATACAGAACCGCTCTTTTTATACTACTGATATATATTGTAGTCTTATATGAATTTGCTTAATATGTTTACTTAATAGTTTATATTTTAAGAAATACCTAATATATAAAAACTTAAAAACAATAATTTTAGCAACTATTAACCTCCTAGTACCTATAATAAGTATACTCAGCTCAGAGTATAGAAAAAGATGTGTGGTGTGGTGATACATATTCCGAATAGTTAAAATAAATACAGACAATCTGAGGTCAGGACAGATATTGTGAACATTGTATTATTTAATTTAACTATTTGGGTATGATCACACGTCACTCACTTTTTAGAAAATTTAAAACTCTGAAAAATAAGAATCGACAAGAATAATAAATTAAAATTAAAGAGCTCTCGTGTTATCGAAATGTTCACTACCGCAATCACTTCTCTTTGTGAATTTACCATACATAAGGGAGATCTAGACAGCTGGACAAGAGCTCAGCAAACGGTTAGGAATATCCGACACTCAGAGGCAGGTCGTAACACTACTCACAGTTTCGTTTATCAGTATTTTTAAGTCTAATCGTCACACCGCTCACCTAACATCTTTTGCTTAAACTCATTGTATTTCTATATGAGTTGACTATTAAAATAAAGACTCAATAATAAAACGTTTAAACATTATGTATTAATTCTAACTTGATGTATGAATCGACATTGAACCGGGACACAACATTATTGACTAAGACTATAAACAAACATACAGTCAATAACAATTTAGTGATTAAAAAATAACAGGGTTGTGAATGTTGTGATAAAGTACATATATTTACTATTTAGAAAATAGAAATAAATAATACATAATGAAATCTTATATCTTTATAATTTCATTACTTTTATGAAGATAAGGTACGGACATCACTTAATCTTATATGGTATATATATATATATAATATTTATACATATAATCTAACCTATCTATAAACCTTGAATATTATCCACTTGGCTACCTAGGCAACGCCTATTATTTTACGTAACTTTTTTAAATGATAAAACTCGGCAGACTGATAAGAATAGTGGCTTTTGATAAGACGATACGTGTGAGATAATCAGATCAGTAAAACATTAAACGAGTAACAACTTTAATTTCGAAAAATATCATTTTTTTCAGTGATATAAGTATATAAGACAACATGAAGATTAAACCTATTACTTATTTTGTAAAATATTTTACCCATCGCAATTATTATTTGCGTTCGCTGCTGCCTGATGTGATTAAAGAAATTTGGAAGAGATTAGTAGATTCTCGCAATATGTTATCTTCGGTCCGCACGTAACAAGTACAAGGATACCTGCAAGGCTTCGAATTGTCATAACAAGGAATCAAAATCATATAAGTATAAGGGAGTCTAGAAAGCAACAATGGCAGGTGTACCAGTGCCACAGAAACCTGAGCACCTTCACAACACTCGGCCACTTTTTGTATTAGTTACATGAACTTTATTTATACTAATAACTAATAAACACATTATTGTTCTTAAAAGTTGTAATTTTCATTTAAAATAAACACCCTGGACTTATAAAAAAATCTGATATTGGCACGCAGCAATTGTAAGAATGTTATGACCAATTAATAGAGTATTCATAAGAAAACTATACAACTTAACATTACAGAAATTTCTGACGTACATGGACAATTTGGGTAAAGAAATTCTAGAGGCATGGAATAATAATGAATAAAAAGTGAAAGCATTGAAAATAGTCATGTGAGTATTTATTGGTTTTGGTTATTTTTAATATTTTTAATTTGTTTATACATAGGTAAATTTTTTCTTGTTTTAGATCTATTTAACTTATTTGAAGATTCAGTATTCAAGATACTCCACTCTAAATAAGAAACAATTAAGTATAGAAATAGTCACATTATAAAACATATATATATATATGTATATTAATTATAATTTTATATTTTAGTAGTTGAGTAATCACTAATCAATCTTCTGGATAAATTTACTACTAACATGGTATCAGATGCAACAAATGAAACTTTAAAAATTCAGTTTTTTGAAATTGGATCCATCCTGATGTTTATAGATTCAAAGCAGCTAAAAAATTTTACTCTATTAAAACTTATACAAATCTATAGTATTGATTTTAAAATATACAGATAAATCATGCTTTAAATAATAGTGATGACTGATTCTGTATTGTCATCTATCGTATAACACTGTTGTTATTATTGTGAGCTCAGTAGGAAACTAACTTGCTGTAGTAATAACATATTCAAATAATATTTTCTTATAAATTTTCCGGGACAGTCATATAAGACAATAATGTCTACAAAATTTAATTCAGGTGACAATTGTGTATGGTTATTGATAGACTATACATTAATAGAATAACATTTTAAATACAAAATATTATTTCCAACCATTTCTATTATTTTTTATTTGAAACTTATACTGTGTTTGACAATAAATGTCTATATTTTAATTATTTTAAAACTACAGCCAAGCATGTTCCAATTTCCCAAAGACAGAATAATATTTAAAATCTGGTTATTAAACTTACTAGTTACTATTCAATATTTATTTTAAATTTATTTAAAAATATTAAATCACTAATTTAAGTTATTATTTCAAATATTTATGTCAGTTTACTCACTTTTTGTTAAATAGTTAAACAGCAGATTGCCTATAGCATTTTAGCACGGATGAACAACTTTTTATTTATATTTGTGTATTACAATATTTTAAAATTTGTATTAAAGTATATTAACTATTTGTTTTTAATAATTGATTTAAATTATGGTTATTACAATATTATAAAATAGGTGATAATAGTTTTTCCTATTCAATCTTAGATTTTTTTTTTTAATTTATAACAGTACTATATCATAGTAAACTTCTTATTTTGACCACCTCAATCAATTTATAAAAATAGAATTGTTATTTCACAGGAAATATAATTTCACATGATACCAACCATACCTATTGAAAAGTTAATAATTAATATTTTAATAGCCGAAAATTGCTGTACTATGGTTTATCTGTGTATTATAAAATCAGTGGTTATAACTTATAAGTATCAGTTATCTATTAGTTACATGATATGCATAATATTACTATTGAAAAATGGGTATTTTGGATGATCTGAATAATAAGTATGTTAAAGAAAGTGTAAAGATATCTTATTGACATCGATACATAAACAGGTAAATTAAAATATTTTTTTTATTGAATCAATTTATTGAAATCTATTATAATTAATTTTGTTTTTTAAAAGTTAAATAACATATGTATTTATAAAGATTTAAACACAAAATACGAACATAGTCAATTATTTTCAATTCTTTTGTCAGAAATTAGATTAACTGGCATGGATATAAATATCATTGGTGAAGATCCACACAAGCTCAAGGAGATTGTTTGGTGGTGTATTTTACAAAATCTTTAGCAGGTATATTATTTTAAAATCATTATTTATATTTTAAAAATTATTTTTAATATTATAGATTTATTTTTAGTGACTCTACAATGAAAGCAGAATATTTTATTAATTTAGTAACAAAATGGGAATATTGCAGTTTGTTTCAATATTTTAATTGTGTCTTAACCATAGAAGTATATATATGTAACTAAATGGCTGTCTAGTTATTATTATAAATCAATCATTATTTGATAAGCAGAAAGTTTTTACTCAGATGTATACAAAAATGTAAAGATTACTTAACTTATATATTGCGGTTAATTTTAATCAATATTAATATTATACAATATAAATATTAATACCTACGTTTGGCTTTAATTAATTTAGTATATATTTTTACACTATTTAATAAATTATAATAAAATCAAGTACAAAAATAATTAAACATTTCTACCATTGTGAACTCATTTAAAACAAGAAGTTTTCATGACGAGTATATTAGAATTTATTAAACAGATTAAAATAAATAAAATTAAAAGTATCAAATATAAAAATAAAATATGCTATAATAAATTATAAATTATTAAATCAAAATGTTACTATACAATTAAAAAAATTGCTGCTAAAACAAAAATTATTTGAACCACACGTATGTACTTGAAATTTAAGGGGAAGTTTTTTTTTAAATTTAGAAACAACTTACAATCTGATATGACCTAAAAAAAATGTAAGATTGACAAATCAAGTATGTGTAATACACTGATCACAATATTCTTTTAATTAATGAAATATATAAATAAAATAATAAGCAAAAATTAATTGGATCAAATTAATTTGAATACATTTGGTACTTTAAATTAATTAGTACCCAAAACATTTAAATTAATTTAAATAAATAAAATACTTCAATTATTAACTATCATGAATTATAGTAATTATACCTTGGATTTATTATCATTTAGAAAAGAGAGATGTGCATAAATTGAATTTAATATTAATACTAACCCATAATCCTTAAAACTAATAACTATTTAATTATAAACATGATGATTAACTATTAATTCTCTATTATGTAATACTTTTCTAATACTCTTTTCTAAAGAGTAATCGTTTTAAAAAAAAAAAAAGTATATACAAAACATAATTTATTATTTAATATAATCAATATAATTATTTTAATGTTATAATGATACATTTACACATATATCTTATTTTACAGACACAATTGGCATTCAAATATTAATTCTACACTTTGATGTAAAAGCAGACTTCATTGATATCATTATGCCAAGCATGATATGCTCAATTTCAGGAAATTTTTGGAAAACAAAACAATTCTTAACGATCATGGAATCTAAGATAAAAGCATAGCTTTGTTAGAATCTATCAAATGCTTCTATATTGTCAATATTTTTCATATTTTGTTACAGGAAAAATGATATTTTACATTTCATGTACTATAAGTTGCTTTAAATATTAAAATATAGGTTTAATATATGTTTAGCTTTTAAGTCACAAATACAGGTAAAAGCATAAAATGTTTCCATCAAATGAGATATTGATTGCTATCCTTTAAACCATTAATTTCTATTTATATATTATGTTTATATTAAAAGATATTATGCAGTTCGCTTTCATTTTTTTACTCTAAACTACACATTATTTTAAAAACTATTAACATTCTTTTTAAATAATTCTTTTATATAATTTACAGTTAAAAAAAAATAATAATTTTTTTAAAGTTCTTAACTTTTTTGAATGACAACTAAATTTTTAATTTAATATTTAGAAGCAAAATATTTTACAGGGTATTTTTAATTAAAATCAAAATTCAGATGAGTAGTTAATAAGTAATAAAGTAATTAGAGTTTTAGTGAATAGAGTAGTAGTCTAACATCTTATGTAGTATCTCTAAACCACTACACTCTAAACACCTAAACTTTAAATACAACTCATAAGTCATTGAGTAATTATTTGTTTGAATTTTGGTATTTATAAATCAAAATATTCCAATAAATATTCTGTTTCAGAATATGAAATTAAAAATATATATTTTTATTCACAAAAATTAAAAATTTTAAATTATAATTTATAACAATAAAATCATTAAAAAATGTTATTTTATTTCGATTGTAAATTATATAAAAGAAATATTTTCAAAAATGTTTACAGTTTTAGTATACATTGAGTATATGCTGGATATAATTTTTTTTTTTTTTTTTTAAATAAAATTTGAAGCATAACTAATTACTAATACTGTTATATTTAAAAAATATGTATTAGAACATGCCTACTTATATGTTACAATAAAAAAAAAGATTAATTGATTAACTAGATTTAATTTATTGATTTAACTAGATATATATTCTATCTTATTTTTAATGTTTAAAAACTCGATAAATAATTATCAATGTTATAAAAATATTATTTACTTGTAAATATTTTTCTCTCTATATTATGTCATATTAGACCAACTTGCAATTTATTATTATTACTCAAGTATTATTTTCATGATATAATTAATAATTATGCAAAAGTGATTTTATTAAAGTTTATTATACACTGTTTTTCTACAATACCTTGGCTTTTAAATAAACTTACATTTCAGCTTTTAATGATATAGATATTATTCTGGTGAAATGTATTTCACCCATTAATGCCATTAATGAATTTAATCTAAAATTCTGATGTTATTAGTTGTGAATTTAAAGTAGATTTTTATTAATTTGAATTAGCTAAAAGTTTATTTGTTAATTGCAACACTAACTGGAGCAGTAATAGCTTAAAAAAAAACTTTTTTTTTAGAATTATATTTATTTTTGTATTTTTTCAGAAACGTTTATAGTTCAAATGTGTTTTTTTTCTGGTTGGCAGAAATTTATTTTATTGGGACATAAATTAAATTTTTTTTCTAAATTCATATTTCTTTTTTATGGCTTTTTTTAAATTTGATAGTTATTTAGGAATAATTATGACAAATTACAAATGTGGAGGGAAGGGTTAGAAATTAAACTAATATTTAATTTAAGTATCCATTTTATGATCTAGTACTATTTCATATTAATGGCCCTCCTAACTACTGTATTCTAATTTCTAAGGAACATTTTATAGGCAACTTCTTATACATTCGGCAATCAGCCTTGTCGTTGTATTAGAGGAAATTATTGGTATAGTAATCTGCATACAACAATATTTCACTCGTTACTCACCTAATCAAACCATTCATATTTAGAAGTCAGTCACAGCAGTCTAGCGGTATCTTCTTGGTATAAGTCGTGTTTATTTTTTGATCTGTCCATAGTAATAATAATATTATATTCTTTTATTCTTATTTTTACACATCTCCGCGTGAAGATTAATGTATTACTAAATAAATATAATATAGACATTGCACATATAAACAAATTAATAACTGCATAATTAAAGTAATATTTTACTGAATTTAATAAGTAAATAATAATAAAATGATGATTTATACATTATACGTATATAACTAATAACTATACATTATGACAACATTTACTTGTAATAATAACTAATTAATAATAAAAACGTATAGAAATATTTTTATTTGAATTAAAAATATATTATATCGTTTTTATTATTATTATTATTATTATTATTATTAAAGGCCACAAAATTTAAAACTTATAAATAGTTATTTTGATGGAAATATTATTGTTACGACTTACGAGTCATGGAATATAATATGTATATTGTATATACATTTATTTCATAACTAGAGTTCAGATTTTTGAAGTCTTTCTTTTTAATAATAATAATAGAAAAATAATTTTTATATAAAAATGTGTGTCATTTAATACTTAAGACGATGGGTGTATTTTTTTTTTGTTTTTTTTGTATTTAATTTTTAATGGATTTGAATTTGAAAGTATTATACACAACATGCGTATTAACAGTATAAATCGATAAGATCTGAAGATGACGGTTCATAATGCGTATACGTAAATACTAGATTCAAAATTGTTCGGCGGTCTACAATTTTATTTTTAATACAAACTAATTAAAATATACTATGTTAAGTATATATAACTATATATAAACAATATCGTCTATATATATATAGTTTATATTCATAGTTTTTTTTTTATAGTTTTTTTTTTATAGTTTATTTATTTTTGTTTTTTGTTTTATACCATTACCCGGGAAAATAGGGGTTTAATAAATATGGTAGATAGGGTAACTTTATTTGGCATATTACTAGAATAGACGATAATGATGCGGAAATATATGATAAAAAAATTGAAAAATTACAAACAAGTCAACATAACTTACTAAAAAAAAACTTAAAAGGTTTTTCTCATTCATTGTTATGTAGAGTTTATATGTTATAGAATTTAAGTCCCCGGTTTTTTTAAGCTACTGCGTTCACAATATAAAAACTGCTATTATTTGTGTTAATACTATAACACATACTATAATCACTATAATGATAACACATAACAAATATTCATCGGACTATGGAAAACAAAATATAACAATTAAGAACTCGAGAATTTTGTTTTAAACTTTGTAATACTAACAACTGAACTATGACTACGAATAGCAAACCTCCCAAAACAAAACGCGTGAAATCAGTTAAATAAATCGGCATTCATGTTATTTATTTATGTATTATGTCTTTACTACGACGGTTTCTACCCTAAAATTGTATAAATAAATTATTATCATTATTTGACAGTATTACATTTTTTTTTTACTATTGAATTATTTTAATGTTATCCTTAACTTTGTCATAATATTGTTGTTTTATAAAATTATTATATATTATGTTTAATATATTTATATATATATTGTCATACTGCGATATATTTTTGTAAATATATTATTATATTTGTAACTATTGAGTATTATTTTTTATAATTTTTATGAGTTTGTATATACGTGTACATTATTTTGTTATACTATTTTTTTTGTACCTAATTACATAATTAATAATTTTTTTTGTATTCGAATAATATAATTATCTTATATTATCTAATTATTTCAATCAATTTGAATATTTGTTAAGTTATTGAAATTAGTGCGTTTACAAGCCGATAGGTACGTGTAAAACGTTTTAACATCCGAAAAAAAATAATGTACCTAGACTACGCTGTTTTGGAATTGTAAAATTGTTATATTTATGTAATTTTCAATAATATTCACATACCTACGTAGTGGAAAAAAAAAATAATTGCTAACACACACACATACACGCATACACGCACACACACGCATACACGCACACACACACACACGCACGCACACGCACACTCTCACACACACACACACACACACAGATGCATCCCTACAATCGGTCGCATTATATTTTTTTTGCCGCCACCATCGATGAGCGCAGCCAAAATCATGTGACATATTAAAATATGTTATCATATTTTATCTGAGCAATCCTATGAAAAAAAATATGGATATATTCAAAAACATATGTACAGAAATTAGCACATTAATGTTGTACATACAACTTGATTTCATTTACACAGTTTTTAATGTACAATTAAAACGTTCATCAATGTGTTGGAAAAAAAATTAAACTGCGCACGACTATGCTGGTAAGCGAATAGGTATTGCTCTACGGTCGAGTAACAATGTTCGGATTATTTACGCGAGTCACAAGTTCATGACGGGTGTTGGGTGTACATTAATTGAGAAGTATTGTAATCGACACGACAATAGGTCGCCACCCGGCAGGCGCCCGACGTGACTATTTTGTGTATCAGAAACAGGGAATGGTCTTTGTCGAAGTCGCCGTCCATTTTGACCGGTTTGGCCGTGTCGTCTTTTTCAGTTTTTACCAGTACATGCACACCAGTCACATAAGCAACACCTGATCCTGCAAGCGACAATTGAATTTTTTTTTTTTTAATTAGTTAAATCAGTGTTGTATTTATTTGGATTCACGTGTTCAGAGAATTTTTTAGTTGTGTCACATTACTTTTTTAATGAATATAATATACATGGATATATATACATAGCTACGAGTCAGGTAAGGCGCATGATCATAATATTATATATTCTTTATTATTATGTTATTGTTAATATATTAATTTTATATTACGATGTATTTGATCAAATTCTCGAGTACATAACTTCGATATCCATATTACAACATTAATCGTGGAAACTTAAACTCTTACACTTATTATTGCAAAAAAATGTAATAAAATATAATGATAATTATAAAAACAAATGATTTTGAGTACAAATAGTATAATTTATAGCCTCCAGTATCATATTTATTAAATATTTAAATTTAAGAATAATTATATAGGATTTCAATTTTCATACATATGTATTTATGTATGAATACAGTAATGCTCTATGAAACATTGCTAATATGTTTTGTTTTAATATATGAAATTATATTGATCAAGTGAGGGCAATAGTGTTTAATATTTTGCTTAATTTTGGTGTGAATATCATAATAAATGCATGTAAGTGATGTAATACACATAATATATTAAGAATAAAATTAAATGAGTTTGAGCACAATGGGCAAGCCACAAGGGCAATAGCACGTTTATATAAATAAAATATAAATAGTTTTAATTTGTATATATTAGTACATTATAGTCATTACCATAGAAGTGGCTTACTTGGGACAGTTTTGAATTTAGATGATGGATATCTCAGTCAATAATTATTGTATGGGGCCAATATGCATATCAAAAGTTGTCTCTTAGTCTATTCTTTAATATGGATTTTAATTTAAACTTGTATACTTTATTCCTGATTATATATATATTTTTTTTTATGGCTGCCCCAAGTTTTTTTTTAAAGAGTGTATCTTGGGGCAGTTATTTAATTTTGCTGAAAAATTCATTTTGAGCCTATTGTGGCTATCTTGGGGCAAATTACATGAGAAAAAATGTTTTCTTTAAAACATTTTACATAGGAATGTGTCATTAAAATTGTATATAATTTATAACTATGTATAGATACAACTAAAGATGCGATTTTCTAAATTGTAATATTGAATATTCAATTTAAATTAACTAATAAGTCAATAACTAATCAATAACATTTAAGACATTACAAATTTTATTTAAACATTTAACAAAACATATTTTATTTTTTAAATAAACAATAGATTAAACTTATATTATATCATAAATATTTTAGAAAATAATTTAACCATTGTCAGCCTTTAAGTTACCTTATTTTAATTATAGCTAAATAGGTAATTATAAAATATATTAGAAATACATGAGTATTTGTTTAAATCTGAAACAGATTATATAAACACAACAAAATAATTAATTAAACAACAACTAGTCTCTTGGTAAGTCTTATAGTATACATCTTAAAAAACTAAGTAAAATATAATAGGTATATAAATAATTTTAGAGATCAAATGTTATATGTCTTCGCTGCTCTTTTGTCTTCACCAATTGCAAAACTATATTATCTATATTTACTTCAGAAATATTTTCTACTGTAGGAAATATAAATGTGGTTTTAGATCCTTTGTATGGGCGCATAAATAGGCAAGTGACAACATTGCCATTTATTGATTTTCCAATTGCCTTTTATAAGGCATGGAAACATTTTATAGGTATTTTTTTTTGTACCTTCGCCATACAAACACTTAACCAAATAAATAATTTAGTGTAATATGATATATTTATATATATCAACTATTATATCATGAAGATATATATTATTATTGTAAATGAATACATTAGAAACACACTAAAAAACTAAACAACAATTAATATATGCGATTTAAGGTTTCATAATACACGAATTTTAAAAATTGCACTGTTAAAACAATATTTAATGCTGTACCATTTCTACTCGAAAATGGTTTAAATATATATATATATATATATATTATTTTGATTTTTAACTGACTATTTACCACAACTTAAAATGACGTCGTACCAGTACTTAAGGGTTATCTTTGTCTTATACTCGTACGACATAGTCAATTTTCGTTCACCAGTTTCAATAGTGTGTTTTTAGTTTTTATATTAGAATGAATTGACCTATTATCAAACTTTTAGGTAAGAAAATTTTTTGTGTTCTCTCATTGGCTTTTTACGATATTTCAATTTTTAAGTAAGTTATGAGTATGAAAAGTATAAATATTTTAAAATGTTCAAAATAACTAAAAACGCACTATTGAAATTGGTAAACGAATATTTACAATGTCGTACGTGTTTACAACAAATTTTGTTTTTTATCTATAAAGACTTTCATATGGACAAAGAGTGTTCTGCATAATATAAAACATTTAATATCGTAAAAAAAACCAGAAAAATTAGTGATGTTATGTAATTCATTGTACATATATTTTTTTTTTTTTATTCAAAATGTTTATAATAAAATAATAATAATAAATGTAATTTAATATTCTATAATAACAAAATAAATACGGAATACGCGATATAAACGAAAATAGTACCTATACGCGCAATAGGTAGTTACGAATCACAACATACTTGTTCACAATAAATTTTGTAAGTCAGGCGAATCTTATGTAACATCATTGTTTCTTCAAATGTCCCTTAATATACAATAATTCTTAATGGACAATCAATTTTGTATTAAACCAAATGGAAATAATTAAAATGTAAATATATTATTTATAAACGTAAATTTTAATTCACAAATTATTAATAAAAATTATTAAATTATTTAATAACCTTGTTGTAAACAATTTGGGAGATGTTTTTTGAAAATTCGAAATTTGGAAAGACCGATTTCGGCTGTATTAGTTAATTAATATGAGCGTGATATTCGTGAGAGAAAACATTAATTTTGTATGAATTTATATATTATGTTAATGCACTTCACGATTTATATTTTGATAAATAGGTTTTTATCTTTTTATTTTGTTTATTTTTAAAAATGAATATTGATTTTTAATAATGGAATTGACTGACGGTATTTCTTTTATATGAATAATATTATCTGGGATTTTGTTGGTTATTTATAGGTATGTGTTATTTCCTAGTGGTTTTATGGATCTTAGTGCTTATATTTTATATAATACGATGAATGTCATATTTACTTAGTCATGAATATAATATAAATGACCCATATCAATGTGTCATGATATATATATATATATATATATATATATATATATATTTAATACTAGTATATTATGTGTAGACATTAGACGTGTATTCAAGGGCAGATTGGGTGAGCGTTAGGCCAATTTTAAAACTTCGGGCCATCTTTTAAAAAATATAACAAAGTCAATTTTTTCCATCAAAATACTTTTATGTTTTCTTACCAGTTACCACAGTAATTGTTGACTATTACTTTACATAAGTGATATCTCTGATAATTATAAAAGACTGGTTACAAAGTTTAGTGATTTTACTATATCACGGCCTCAATCATGACTGAGTTTAACACTTACAGACTACACGTCTACACATTAGGAATTTGGCTACCTAGTATGCAGTTAGAAAATCAAGATTTATAAGAAGAATTAAAACTTCATTAAACCAAAAATATTTAATGTATATCAATAAATACTTGTCTTGATATAGGTAATGTTTATTTTTAAATAAATAATTACAGCAAATAAAAATAAAATAATTTCAATTCAATACCTATTTTTGTTTTATTCTATTTACACAAAATATTATGAAATATTATTAAACTAATATATATTTATATAAAAATAAAAATAAATTAATTTAACCTTTAATTGTACTAACATTAAAAAAAATTACTAATGGCCAGGGCTAAGGATTGTATGTAATATAAAATTGTAAAATATGTATTTTAATTTTTAAAAGATATACACATAAATATAGTTACAAAAAAATACTTATTTATTGGAATATATCAGTGGTTGACTGATTCTTAATATAATATTATTGAGATTAAAAATTGAAAATTGCTTATTTATTTTTTATGTTTTAATCATTATTTTAGTAACAAATTTTATAGGATTGTGTATTTGTGTTTATAATACACTAAAACCCAACAAATTATATCTTATCTTAAATCTTATATTTTTATATTGATACCTTCATATTTTATTAATTATGTTTATCTTTTTTCGTCAACTATTCACTCTAATCGCATATTGTGCCATAGGATTATAATAATTATAAAAATAAAATTTATGTTTGACTAAAAAACCAAGTTACACTTAGATCAGTTTAATCATTACCGGCTTAAATACAATTAATATGATCATACTAAATATGCAAAAATATGCACCAAATTCAATATATATAAAAATACGCAAAATAAAAATAGTACCGTTTTTATCAGAATAATATAAATCGCGAACATAACTCACTAGAACTGTATTTGACGTAGCAAAAAAGATATGTTGTTGCATACAAAACTTAGTCTTGCTGATGGTACTACAAAAGTCTAGACTAATAGACTGCTTTCGTTCAGAATCATCTTTTTTATACATTGATATATCATTAGATTTAAATTTAACACAATATACATTATGACTTAAAATGTATATTGTGTTATAATTAATTTATAACAGTGTTTGGAACGTTCAATAAAATAGTGAATGCATTCACGTTCACGTTCATATTTAATAAAATGAATTACTATTTACTAACTACACCAAATTATTAAAATGAAATATTTCTTACCTGGTAGTTTATAAAATATGTTTGTTCCAAGGTTCATTCTGACTTTCAGATAGAAAATAAATGCTGTTCAAAACTGTTGCTTTATTTTTAATTTAAATTTAATAACATTTCACTTTTATATTAAAAATAAAAATAAGTAAATAAACAATGGGTTTTGTCTACTCAATATAACATTATTATGTTTTTTCATTAACTTTTTTTTTACACGTTAATGTAGAGCGTGGCGCGGCGCGGGTTTAGTTCATGTAGGAATTTAATCGGAATGAAAATAGAATATGTCAATAACAAAAATAAAGTCAATTTTCAGCATAACGCATTAATATTGTGTATTATCCAATGTTTTCGAATTCATCATTCGAAAGATGTGTTTTTGTCTGTTTTCACATTTTATTCTTAAAAATATTGAAGGGCCAAATAATATATGTAGTATGTACCTACTATGGCCGACAGGCCAGTCCGCGATTATTGAAAAAAAAAATGTGAAATTATTATTTTATTTTATTTAAAATATAGACCGTCAACCTCTTATAGTACTTACTATATTTTATGATAAATGTATATTGGCATATTTCTATTAGGTAGGTATATAATATAATGCTCTATCGTTCTATTCGTTTTATTGTAAAAGTATAATAATATCTAAAAACGTATGACAGTAGACGCGAAGACCAAACGCAACAGAATGCTATTGCAGAACATACCTAGTATATAAATATTGTTATCGTCGCCGTCTTTTGATTACACAACAAATTATTATTATTTCTGTAGTAGTAAATAATATTGCATTAATTTTTATAGCATAACAAATTTATATGATTTATATAAAAAAATGCTTCAACATCACCATACTTCTTGGGTATCTGAATTTTTCAATAATATTTTTCTTGTATTTTTGATATCTAAGATAAAGTGTTAATTATTATCATTATAATAAGTATATAATAATACCAAAAGGACTTATGTATATATAGTATTATATGTTATCCTTTTTTTCTTTCTGTCAATTTTTTTTCTATTGATATCTTGAAGGTAACCGGTATGCGTTAAGAAATTACAACATTTATTTTATTTGATTAAACTCATTAACTTTATTATAAAACTTTTAATACATGATATATATTTAATTTTTACTATTAACAATCTTCAATGCTTATGTCTCCTTGTATATACGATCTGCGTAGTCTTTTACTCTCGCTTGTGATCGTCTATACAAAAAGACAATCATGACACTGTGTGTGTGACTGGCCTTTTTATAATTAATATCCTGTGTGTGTGTGTGTGTGTGTTTTATCTATTGTTCTTATGATCCGATTATAGGTCGTTTTATTATATTGTTATTAAATATTTTATTTTTGTCATACATGATTATATTAATAAATTGCTTATAGCTAAAGGTCATAATTATTTATTTTATTAAACAGTATATAAATATTTAATTATGATTGTTTGGAAGCACATCATTACAAGTATTTCTTCTTTAGTATTTTTACTTGTCAATTATCTAGAATATTTATTTGAACGTTTATATCAGGAAAATTTACAATAGTTTTTTGATTATTATCTTGTTTTTTTTCAGTATTGGAAATATATGTTATTGAATTGTAATTATATTCTAAATTTGTACTAATATTTAAAAGGAATTTTTTATGTTGCTTCAATTTTGAGTTATAGTGACCTAATTCTAATAATGATCAACGGAGGACTGGTGGTAGAATTAAAATAATAAATATCATAGAAACAGAAAAATTGCGATTGTAAATAAATTCCATTTACCGATATGTATGTAATTGAAATGGTCAATGGTTATAAATTATTATGTGCAGTAACTTAATTACGAGGTTGATGTTTATTGCAGTGTACATAAAGTGTACATAAATATATACAATTTATTAATGAAAAACCATGTTGTATACTTGCATAATATATCTGCATTTATTATAATATTATACACAATCATTTATTTGTATTTATATATTTTAAGTAGAAAAAACATTATTATCATCATGATATAAAACTATAAAAATTGTATTGAGTTCTACATAATATATTTTAAATATAACCAAACTGCTCGGTCTCACGATTTGATTATTTGACCGAACCATCAGGAAAGCCCGCCGTTGAATCAAAATACCGTCTTTAATTAAATTAATGAAGTTTAGAATATAGTATAGTTATTAAGGTAATGAGCTAAATTTCTATGCGTTTTAAGAGCACTAATTTAGAGTTATTTTTATATTGAAGAGATAAAACAATATTTTAATATTAATTAAAAATGATGGATGATTTTTTTTTTTATTCATTATTACTTTTATTGATAAAATGATTATAATTTATAAATAATAGGTCTCGTGGAAATGTTTTCTCATTTATATAGATAACTAGAACGAGATAAGTAAGTAGGTATTATTTAATAACATTGATCATTAGTAATTAGTCATTTCATGTTCAATATAAATAATATAAAATTTTGTCATTTTTTTTGTTCTATAGAGTATATTATACTGTTTAGTAGTAAATTATATTATGATATTTTATACTACTATAAAAAATATTTATTCCTATTAGATAGTAGATACATATGTATATTTATCTTACGTTAATATAATAAACAAATGTATATCGTTATAAAGATATAAATAAATACTATATTATTATTTATTATACTTAAATTTTTATTTCGAACGTATTTGAACCATAAATTGAATTTTGTATTATTATACAGCTGTAAGCCATTTAAAATTGTACGTACATCCTGTGGTGTGTTCTGGTAATGGTATTATAAATTTCTATCTAATATAAAGGAACCTATAACATAAATACTCGGTACGGATACAAAAAAAAAAATCATTCAAATAGAATAGTTTTAATATATTTTCGGAACAAAGAAATGTATCTTTACATCGTAAATCGTTAAAATGTCATCTGATTTCTAAAAACATGGGAATGCGTTTCAGTGGAATTCTACCTGTATTATTGTATAGTTAGACCGTAAATATACGATATAAGTCGAACACATAGGTTCACTTGGATCGCCACATTCAACAGTAGACCACTGGCAAAGTCGGCAGACACCCCCTCCTGAAATGGCGCCGATATGCCGGTAACCGTGACGCAAATGGCGCGAACGCCGAACAGGCAACGAAATAACAATGTAACAGACGATCCGTGTATTGCGTTTTTGGCGTCCGGCTCTTGCTGAACTCCACCGATTTAGAGTTCAATAATCATTTAGCCTGTACCAAACTATTTAAAAATTTTACAATTTACATCAAATGTTATTTTATCACCTTCCACCGTTATGCGCGCACGACGGACGATTCATTTTTCGCAATTATTCCATTAATTGTTCCCGTTCACCCACGTGGATGATATCCAGACCGTTTCGATGTTCGCAAAACCCCGGACGAGAGCGATCGGACTGTGAGTATTTTTTCGATGTAAGCATTATTTTAACCATAATTTATACGTAGAACGTGGATTTTATTTTGTTGTAGTATTATATTATTTTTATCTTTCGTTTTTCATTTTTTTGCTCATAATATGTACCAACAGTTTATAATATTAATAATTTATTTAAATTATATTAAATTATTTATTGTTTTTAAAACTAAATCGTTTTAAATTCATATTTCGCTGAGAATATACTTGTTGTGTAGGATTGCTCGGTTCGTTCTGATTTACCGTATGTAATTCGTCAGTCGGGGTTAATCCCTGGTTTGACGTTTATTTTGCTATTATGAGTTTGACTGAAAGATAGCACCGTTATGAAATTATAAAATGAATTACAATAGTTTTTACTGAATTGCTGGCTTTACACGATTGACTCGCAACAGACACTGATTACGTTGTTATAAGAATAATCAAAAAAACATATAAAATACATTACGCTTACATGGCTAAAATGTCTTAGTGTCTAGCATACTCTTAATATTACAGCCAAAGGTTCCCAACATACTCTTTCAGTTAAAGCCGGATGAGTGTATTTATTATAGAAAGAGTTTGTTAACTTATGATTGTAATTTAAACATTACACGAAAATCTGTATATCTTTAAAAACATTTATTACTTAATTAATTATAATAGAATATTTTAAGACGCAGTATTGTACAAATCAGTTACTTATACAGGACTGACTACTGCTTATTCTACATCTTCTTGTCTTGGTGACGCAGTTGCTTACAAAATAAATAAAACATTGCTTACACTACTATATTATAGTTTAATATACTTACTAATCTAAAGTGAGTGCAAGGATTCTTAACAATTTTAATAACACATAAATAATAATCAAATAAACAATTTAATTGTGTAGATACATTTTATTTACTATTATTAAATCAATTTTTTTCATAAGTATTATTTACAGCCTTACAGGTATGCTGCTAGAATTTTTTTTTCTAGTCTCATGGACTAGTATAGATACTTTTTGTACTTGTGCCAGGATTTTTAAAAAAGTACAGTAATTACTCGTATGAATAATTTCAATTCATTTTGAATAACTATAGCATACATTTAACTTTTTAAAACACTCGGTAGTTTTTATATTCTAAGTTCTAAATAAAAATTATGTTTTAAATTTTAAATAATTATCAGTGTTTTAAAAATACTACTTAATTATTTTTTTGTGTATAAATAAAATATTTCAACAGAGACTATAAAGTACTTATTGTAAAGAAATGTAACATAGTCAGGGGAACGGCCAGTTAAATATAAGATACCCAGGAAAAATCGTAGAATTCTATGGATATAGTTAACCGTTGCTGGAGGTAAAGATGGATTAAAAGGATTGTAAAATATATTTAAATAACCACGGACTCAGTGATAGTGACTATTAATTTATAATTTATAAAATACTTATAACATAATACTTACATACAGGTAATCTTAATATCTGATAATAATATATGTCTTTGTCATAGTTCTACGGAGTTCATGTGTTGATAGTGTATTTTGGTCAAAGGTACATAGTGAACTGTCTTCCTAATACATAGTGTGTATTAGACATAGGCCTTACGATTATATGTATGTATGTGTTAATTTAAATGTATCGGTCAGCATAAGGTGGGGTTCATGTGAATAGGTGTCATGTAACATATTAATATTTATAATTGTTACAGAAGTATTAAATATTTTTTATAAAATATTATACAAATAATTTATTGCCATATAGGTATTTTTTACATTTTATTTACCTAGTTCTTATATAAAAAAAAGAAAGTTTATTAAAATTCTTTAATCAATAAAAATAAAAGTTAGTGTAATAATATTATTGTTGTGATTTGTGTCCTTAAAATAACCACATGGTAACTATATTTTAATTTATATTAAATAAACAATAATTCAATTTTAATAAATTAATAATTAACTATACCGTCTATACCTAATATAATAAGGGGGCTTAAAGTTCCAGGTTCATAAATGACTGGCTCATCATTAAGTATAGTTGTAATTATTTCTGTACAATGTGTTGATGTTTAACCTTTTCCCTGCCAAGCACTTTAAAATTATTTACCACTGCCAGGCCAAGCTTTTTTTTTATTTGAATTTTTATATTTTTTTTTAATTATATTTAATGAATTCCTTGAATCAATAATAATCAGCAAAAAAAAAAAAATTAATTAGTTAATTTCCTAATTAGTTGTAAGTATTTTTTAATTGATCAGTCATTAGTTCTCAACATTTATCGTTAATTGGTAATTAATAACGCATATATTATAAATTGCAAAAATTAATTATTTATTAAAAAAAAAATACATGAATTAGAATTAAAACACTACATATAATTATACTTAAGTATTTTACTAGGTACAGTTTATAATAAAATATAAAAAAAATAGTAGTCAATATTTTGTTGTGTGGTATATATTAAAACAAGGTGCTGCGCATAAGCCCACATCACATTCTGTACACATATATCTAGTGTCAGTTCTCTTATTATTCTTCTTGCATCTTCTTCTGGCAAGCCTTCCAGATTGTGTTGCTGGAACTTTGATGGAAAATGCCTATCAATTAGTTTTGATGGTTGGTCTTTAGTTGGTGGTCTTGATTTTGTTACACGATTGGTATGATATTTTTCTATTATTTGTCTTATTAGTTCTATTTGAAACTGAGCTATTGGTATATGGTTTCCAGTAACTGTTTTATATGATGAGTAAGCATTTAACAATGATAAATCTATCAAATGGAAACATTTTTTTTGTACCATACATTTTTACCATTTTTTTTTGTATAAAAAAATCAATTTAAAATGACTAAAAAGTAATTTCAATACTTATATTAAATACAACTTGATTTAATATTTTTACTTTTTAAAGATGATACACTTATAAGTTTTAATTGTAATTTATAATATTGCATTTTAAAAATAATAGAAATAAATTGCAATACTTATTATATTTAATTTTAAATTGTATTAAATATACCTTTTTATTTGTTAAAATCCAAGGTATTTTGATAAAATAATATATTTTAAAAGGGTTAATTCTTGTGGTGAGGCTTCTTTCAGTCTTGGGAACCCTGGTGATATAAGTATCCTTTGTTTTCTTGTAATCTGAAAAATTGCTCAGCTATTGTGTTTAGATACTTTGAATTACTGTGTGACTATTAAAAATAGTTTTGAGTGTTAATTTTTGAAAATTAATTTAATAATTGATTGAAATGTGATTTGTATTACCATGTAAAATATCTTTATAAAAAAATGTTTTTGAATTTTAAACAGTTTTCAACAGATTTTGCTTTTAATTTTTAATTTTTATCTTATTAGGTTAAATCATATTAAATTAAATTAAACACTTTTAAGATTGAGTATTGAGTTATAATTTAGTATAGACTGTTTAAAAAAATTTCCTATTTCCAGATAGTACATAACATAAAGTTTTGTAAAATAGATTTAATTTGATGATACATATAAAAATACATTCATATGTATTAATGTCACTAATATCTACATTAAATAAGTTGTTTGTGACCTAAGTATCTATGATATTTCTATATAGTATTAGAATCCATTGATGAAATTTAATTATCAAACATATTTATTTAGGTGTATGTTTCAACACTGGATAAATTAGTACCATGAAATTTATCAATAAAAAGCAAAATATTAGGTATCTTACTATAATGAATTACTGAGATAAGAATAGGTCACAGCTGACTTTAAGAATGTTTGGATATTGGTAGTCTATGTTTCCTTTTTTATAAGTTTTTTGTTACTTGGATTTTTTTTACATGTCTGTACAACTGAATGGTGAATATCATATACATTTGCAGCTTCTCGATATGTAATTTTTTTTTTTTTTGCTTAATACATAAAACAACATTGGCTAGGACTCTCTAGGTTACATTCATTAGAAATTTTGAAATGCCGGTTACGAGGTTCTGGAACACATTGATTGGGTATTTTTCTATTCACCCTGTAATTAATAAATTTTTTTTTTTTTAATAATGCAAGTACTTTTTTTATTTAATATAGTATATTTATAATCTATACAAACAAAATATAATAAGTATTAACATAAAAATAACATTAATCATAGAGTAAGAAGACTTCCAGCAGTGCCACCTGACAAGAAATTAAAATAAATCTTAAGTTCAACATTTTATTTTAAATCGTACAACATTAAAAATGAGTTTACACTTAGATTAAATTAATTTACACAAATATGTTTGTTCGTGTAAAACAGTTAAGAGGATGTCACACTAAAACGAGAACGTAACCAACGCTCCAGA
>NW_020271673.1:0-6421 GCF_002803265.2 Melanaphis sacchari | reverse complement strand
ACATATATTTGTATTATACCTGATCATAGAACTCTAATACACATCATTCTCTTTCAACAATTAACTCGTCTTTTTCGTTTATGTAGAGTTAGTTGGTTACACCTGGCGAATCTTGAGACAGCGTCAATATATATTTTCACCGAGAAATTTCGACTTTACTAGAGTGAATTGTTTTCGTAGTAACGCAATTGATTGGGAAAATGCACAGCAATGTAAATTTGAACGCAGCATACCGTAAATATATCATTTATAATTTGTATGATTAAATACTTAAATTCTCAATTAAATTTAAATTTTACATCAAATCACTTTAAATTAAAAATACAAATTTTAAATTAAAATATAATTTACTAATTGTTGATAGTTACTTATTAAATTATTTATAAATTTAAGTTTAGTATTTTGATAATAGTAAAATATTTATTGGTCCAGAGAAATATCTGTTGGCTTAATTGAATCAGGATAGGTAGCAAATATGCTGTTCATATTTTGATAAAAATGTCTATTAAATAATGTAAAACGTGATTAATTATACATTTTTCATTTTAATCTCTTATCAATGATAATGAATAAGCTATTTATAAAACAATATTTCTAGTTAATGTATTAAATATAGTTGGTTATTGGTATTGAATCCAACAACTTAAAATTTAGAGGGAACCTTTAAAATGATTATTAATAGGCGTATGGATACAAATTTTATTAGTAAAGAATATGCTACTTTTTAATTTTATAATCCAATTAGATCTTTTAAGTTTTGTTATTATAATAAATGGTATTAGCATTATATAATAATTTTAAGAGAACGCCATACCTGCTTACATTGTCTTTATTTATTAAACATATAACATAGAAAATCATATATTTTGATCAAAGGTTTAACTATAAATTTGGATCTCCAAGGTAGTATCGACTATTGGCCCATATCTATTTATGCTACCAAAATTTTTCAATTTTTAAATAATAATAATAAAAAAAAAAAAAAAATCAATAGTTTAATTTAACATTAATTAAATAAATGTAAATTGTGGGAGAATTATTTTTTGGCAAGTGTCAATTAGACCAGTACTGTTATAATTATAACTTATTTAATTTAAGCAATTTTACATTTGATGTACCATGTCTTACAATACTGTCATACTGATAAAATAAAGCTAAATGTAATTTTGATTTCAAGCTTATGTAAGTTTTAAATCATGCAAACTATAAGTGGAGTATTTCCAATTTTTTTTTTTTGAACACATAATGTAACAAAAATTACAGTTTAAAAATTAAACTTATTGGTTCTCAGTCAAATGTAAATTTACATTTATACAGATAAACCAAGATATACAAATAATTTTCTTATGTTATATTTTTATAATTATTACATTTTTAGGTGTTATTGATGTTTGTGGTAGAATCCTGTATCATCTGATAATAATGATTACTGTCCTACAAAATACACACTATATTATATATACGTGAACTAATCACTAATAGTTCATAATATATAATATTTTAAAATTATTCATAGTTATGTCTCAATATTATAATTAAGATAATTCTAGTACACTATATAATCTTTGCTGTTTGCAATTAATTTATGTTCTTAATTTAGTTCACAATAGTACAATTTAGTTCATATAATATATTTTAATCTTTTTCTCCGTATCACTTATTTTTGTTGTCAACAATTATTTCATTAATGATAGGTATATAAGTTTAGCTTGGTATATACTCTTAAAAGAAGTATATGTTTTGCACCTTTTTTTTTTTATCTCTATAGTAGTACGTTGTGAATTTTAAAACAAAAATTGAAATTTTTGTATACATAAATTATATTCAAGGGTTTTGGGTCTTAGGGCATTGTTATAACTTAACATCCTGTAGTTTTGCTTTTGAAAAACTCATTTAACTCCTTGATGTTTACTATTACAGTTAATTTATTACCAACATTAAAAGTTAGAAAAGTTAACCTCAAAGTTTTTTTTATATATATCAATTTCAAAGTGATTAATTAAAATTTTAAACGCATAAAAAATTTAGATTTTCAAACTGGTTTTAATTTTTTTTTTTTAAATAAAAAGTATGAGGTTTACCAGATAATGTTAAGATTTTATAACAGGTTAATTTAAATTCAATGTAATATTATGTATTTGTAAGACAGAACACATGGAGGTTTAATGTCTTTTTAACCCAAACTATTAATCTGAAAAAAAGTTAAATAAAAATTTAAAACACTTTTGTTGTATAAATTATAAACTATGGCGTATAAATGAATCAATTTGTATTATTATTATTTAATTTTATGAAGTGCATTTAATACAATATATAAATTTATCTAGTGTTTAATTATAATAAAAAATTATTTATTATTTGTTTTAGCTGCTTTAATCCAACAGTCTACAACCGTAAAGAACAAGGATATCCGTAAGTTCTTGGATGGTTTATATGTATCTGAAAAGACAACAGTTGTACAAGAGGAATAAAAATTGATTATTTCATACGTTTAATTTTGTTTTTTTTTTTATCATTTCTTTATACTAGTGTTAGTATTCAAAAAGATTTTATTTAAGGCATTTAAGCAAATGAAAACTGTATACACCTCTATATACTCTATTCTAAATAAGATTGCCTTCTTAAACGCATACATACTAATTGGCCAAAATAATCTGATGATCCCCCTGACAAGATTTAGGTATGTTGTGGTTTGTTTCCAATTATCAACTGTTATTATTTGTCATGGTCGACGTCATAATATTAATATTATAATACATCACATTATAGCTGAGTGTATAGGTGCAATAATATTTTTATACTATTGGGTATATAAAATATTGAATTCATAAATTATTTCAAAATTAGCTTATTAGTAGTCCGGTATTTTAAGAATGATATGGTATAGTTCACTAATAGCTCATTAGTCATTACATAATATACATCTTATGACTCGATGACAGGTATTAACACTCGCTATGGTGACTAGACATTTGCGAATATGACTAGTTTTCATTTTTCAAGTAGTCATTCTTATCCTAAAATGAATATAATTTCAGATTTATTTATTATAGCTTATTGTATATCTCGTGTTTGATATAAACGTTTTAGTAACTGAGCATAACTATAAACATGGATCTACTCAGATTTGCCAGAAGCTTCTTTACAAATTTTTATTTTTTATTTTGATTTAAATTCATATACTTATGAATACATGGTTCCACTGAAAAGACTCGTGTAAATTAGATTGGTTATGTTAGTTATCTTTTATTGGATGAGTTCTTTTTTCTTGTTTAGTTCGGTATATCTATGAATGAGTATAGAACATAGATAGTTTAGACTAAAAGACGCGAGTACATCTTCGAATACCATATAAATTAATAAATTACATGATACGTAATATTGATAAAATATATTTGTAAATAATATATAAATTATTGTTTTATGTATTAGGCATAAGCAAATCGTGTTTGATAGAAAATAACAAAATTTCTGTGTATTATCACAGAATAGAAAATACGTAAAAATGAAGAAAATGTGCAAATTATTTTGTTAGAAATTCATAACAATTTTTCTTTTTAAATCTAAAATCTAAAATTTAAAAATTTAGTACAAGATTCTTCATAAGGTTGTCTAGTTTTATGAAAAAAATATCTACCGGAAATACAAATTTATTTTTTATGAGCGTTTGAAATTCAGATTTTTACAACATTGGATATTCACTCGATTTATCATTTAGCGATTTTCTTATGTTGTAATTAAAAAAACGAATAACTGTAGATACTTTTAATAATTTATACTATATATATATTGTATCAATTCCTATACTTGATACTATTTTCAAAAAATTTTCACTTTTTCTGAGCTGTTAACGGAGATTTTCAATTTTTTTTCTATAGTTGTTGATAAATTAGTAATTATAAATTTGTTGGGTCAAAAAGCGTGAAAATTTAATTCAAGGTTCCTGCACATATTATTGTTACAATAGCAGTTGAAAAATATTAAAAATCAACGTGCCCAAGATTTTTTTATAAATTATTTACGTTTGAATTTTGAAAAAAAATTGTCAAAATGAAATCACTTAAATTATAATAATTTATATTAAAGATACATAGTATACGGATATATTGCCCGTGTGCACTTTTCATTCAACGTTGAGGATGTCAACGAAAAATTCTATACATTCCAAAATTTTAAACTCACAATAGTTAACAGAAATACTCTTAAATAATCGACTAATAGTCGTGTCCGAAGATCAACAATAAGACCTATATAAAAATCAATAGAAACCTAACAACAAATAGTCACGGAGAAGTGCAAAATCAACTTGTCGTCGGTCGTCACCGTCGTAAGTCACGAAACTAGAAAAAATATACAATAACAACGGTTGATAAGAATATTGATAGCAAAAATCATACTGGTTACTGTGATTGTGTTCACGACTAAATATCGTACATTAAAGCATACCGCTTATACCACGTCCTCATGATATTTTTTCATAACCTCGAATTCGCACTTAACAAATAATTCTCTTCTTCGATTTTAGTTTACGTCGTCGGTGTTTTCGGATTTTCATCCAACGTAATCCAAATTTTCGTCTACTGTATTATATTTTAAAATCAATTGATCGTAGCAGTAAGTTCTCCACAATTGTTATTTTATTTTGTGTTCGTGTTTAGAAGTATATTTTTTCTAGTTTCGTGACTTACGACGGTGACGACCGACGACAAGTTGATTTTGCACTTCTCCGTGACTATTTGCTGTTAGGTTTCTATTGATTTTTATATAGGTCTTATTGTCGATCTTCGGACACGACTATTAGTCGATTATTTAAGAGTATTTCTGTTAACTATTGTGAGTTTAAAATTTTGGAATGTATTGAATTTTTCGTTGACATCCTCAACGTTGAATGAAAAGTGCACACGGGCGATATATCCGTGTACTATGCATCTTTAATATAAATTATTATAATTTAAGTGATTTCATTGTGTAATTTTTAAGATTTCCTGGCTGTATAATCTCATTAATGCCTGTTGCACACTGATACATTTTGTATATTGGTCATTATTAACTCTGAATCTTCACTGAGATACAATATTTATTGTTGTTTTGTATGTTTTGTTTTGAATATCCATTTAAAATATTTATTTAAAACTTTCAGATGAGGACCATAAACGCCAACCAATCAATAAAAATCCCCGAAGGCATTGATGTCACGGTCAATAAGAGGTTTATAGTCGTGAAAGGCCCCCGTGGTTCATTAGAAAGAAATTTTAAACATTTGGCTGTTGATATATACCTGAAAACACCACGTTTGTTAACTGTCGAAAAATGGTTTGGCACCAAGAAAGAATTGGCTGCCGTCAGAACTATCTGTACCCATGTTGAAAACATGATAAAGGGTGTGACTAAAGTAAGCGCCTATTAATTAAATAATAAAACTTTTTGAAATTATTTTTTTAATTATTTTTAGGGTTTCTTGTACAAACTGAGAGCTGTGTATGCCCATTTCCCAATCAATTGCGTTACTTCTGAAAACAATTCACTCATAGAAATCAGAAATTTCTTGGGTGAAAAATATATTAGACGTGTCAAGATGTCGCCAGGTGTAACCATAACTAACTCTAAACTGAAAGACGAGTTAATTGTAGAAGGAAATGATATCGAAAGAGTTTCTAGATCAGGTATAATAAAATATATCATTTATAATTTGTATGATTAAATACTTAAATTCTCAATTAAATTTAAATTTTACATCAAATCACTTTAAATTAAAAATACAAATTTTAAATTAAAATATAATTTACTAATTGTTGATAGTTACTTATTAAATTATTTATAAATTTAAGTTTAGTATTTTGATAATAGTAAAATATTTATTGGTCCAGAGAAATATCTGTTGGCTTAATTGAATCAGGATAGGTAGCAAATATGCTGTTCATATTTTGATAAAAATGTCTATTAAATAATGTAAAACGTGATTAATTATACATTTTTCATTTTAATCTCTTATCAATGATAATGAATAAGCTATTTATAAAACAATATTTCTAGTTAATGTATTAAATATAGTTGGTTATTGGTATTGAATCCAACAACTTAAAATCTAGAGGGAACCTTTAAAATGATTATTAATAGGCGTATGGATACAAATTTTATTAGTAAAGAATATGCTACTTTTTAATTTTATAATCCAATTAGATCTTTTAAGTTTTGTTATTATAATAAATGGTATTAGCATTATATAATAATTTTAAGAGAACGCCATACCTGCTTACATTGTCTTTATTTATTAAACATATAACATAGAAAATCATATATTTTGATCAAAGGTTTAACTATAAATTTGGATCTCCAAGGTAGTATCGACTATTGGCCCATATCTATTTATGCTACCAAAATTTTTCAATTTTTAAATAATAATAATAAAAAAAAAAAAAAA
>NW_020271672.1:0-69765 GCF_002803265.2 Melanaphis sacchari | reverse complement strand
ATAAATCAGCATTGTGTCGGTACTAGTTCTGCAAATAATAAAAAAAATAATGTAAGGTTATTCTTTAGAAATAACTTGCAAAGTTTCTCACGGATAATTTATTACATAGCTTTTAATTAACAAATAATTATAAATACCCCCCCCCCCCCTTAAAAAAATAAATAAATAATACAAAACATGTACATTAAATATCTGTATAACATATTTTAGTTTTATTTATGCTATATTTAAATGTTTTCAAAATGATTTATTATTCACAAAGTTAGTTAATTATATCGTACCTACACTATTTTTAAAAAAGCTGCTTGCTTTAAAGTATTTTAGAATTTAAGGAAACTTAGTCATCGAGTAGATAAAAATCTAGATGTTGATCCAATTGGTATAAATTAAAACTTACCAACTCTGTAATTAGACTCTCGACTAGTGTCTGTGTGAATGAGTTGGGAACCACTTCATCACAATCATTATAAATGAAAAACTATTCTACAGCGAAAACTGTAGGTTGAATTCTATTTCTTAGTATATATTAATATTTTATTATGTATTTATGTATATTACTATTAGCAGCTATTTTTTATTTTATTAACATGGAAGATTGGAATTCAATTATTACACTAATATAATAAATGTATTAGCCGAGTTATAAACGTCTAAATAGCAAGAGTTGTATATTACGACTCGTAATATTCATATAAAAGCGTATACAAAGTAAACATTGGCGGCAAAATTTAGACGTTATGCATACTTTTCAAATGCCCGTAACTGATTTAATATTGTAGGATGCTAACAATTTTTTAGAGGTATCAATAGTTTTTTATCAATTAGTCATGTTTAATAAAAATATATAAAAAAAATTATCAGTTATATAGCCCTTTAGACGTTTGTTAGTAGGTACCTAATTACATCGCCGTATCTGAGGGGGAATACAAGGGATTCTGCCCCCCCCCCCCCAAAAAAAAAAAGTTTGTGTTAAATAGTTTAAAAATGTGTAAAATAACTATTTATTTTTAATACCAACATAAATTGTTAAAATTACAATTTTTTAATTACTATAGACAGATTTAGGACTTACCACCTACGCCCCAAAAAAATTTCTGATTGCGGCCTTTAATAGTTATATCATAAACTAATTTAAGGAAATATGATACAGTTAAATAGCATATAGCATAATTGAGTAGGTGCAATAAGCTTAGAATTATATTATTTATGCTTAAAAATAAAATTTAATTTAGAATGTTTACTTCACAAAGTCACTGTGACAATATTCCTGCATGTATAAAGGTGTACAAGCATGCTTGCAACAATCATCTACAATACCTCGTCTTGCTCGAATGCCACTATTCTGAGTATCTGAAATGAAAAAAGTACTTACATTAAAATACTGGAAAATTAAACGTGTTATATTAATAGTTTAATTTATTTTAGGAAAATTGAAAACTTCTACACGAATAACCTTTTTACGTGACTGAAATATAATGCTCTAATCTCTTATACGGCATTTTTATTTAACTAAGTAGATACACAAGTTAAGAATGTCTTAAATAGCTCGACTTAAACGAAAGAGTATTTTAATTTTATTAAATAATTTTGACTTTTACACGATTTAAAAATTATTTTATATATTTAATAAATTGTAAGTAACATTTATTACTTACACACAATACATTGAATTATTTTTATAGAAATAATTAAATAATGATTAAGCGACTTGAATTATTCATCAAACATATAATTATATTATTAGTGTTTTTAGGTATTTTATAGTTTTCAAAATATTATTCTTGTTTTGTGATGTTTATAAATACAAAAAGTATGTTTAGAAGATTATCCCCTATTTATTAAGGTTGTTTTTCTTATTTATTATTTCTTTAATTTTTTATAATTAATTAATGTTATTACATTTTCACGATTTGAAAGTATCATATTTAGTAAATATGAAAATAAAATACTAATGCATATAAAAAGCCTTACTAATAGTATTTTTAACCAATCCTGAAGGAAGTTTGGGACGTTGGCAAATTAGTCCCATGATATTTGGTATATCAGATGAGCAAAAGTGACGTGGAACGTCCCAACCAATTATTTCATCTGGCTCACAGTTTTTTAATTAAGCTTGAAGCTATTAAAATAATAATAAACTGCATAGTGCACCTAGAACATAAAAACAATTTTTGTTGATTCAAAATTTGTAATAAATTGAGAAAAAATATTAAATATAATGTCTATAATGAGTGAATTTACAATTATTATAAATAATATGCATGGAAGTTAGTATAAATGAGATGCATCTTGTTATAAGTGATGACATGGCATAGAGTAATATAAGAAAAATTAACTACTAGTATCAAATATTTGTTTTGAGAAGGGGTGGGTTATAGCACTTGTATTTTTTCTTTATACATTTATGTGACCATTTTATCCTACTTTAAATTCTCTTCATTAAGTTTATATTCTCAATGTGAGAAATTCATTAGATAGGTGCATAGATAAATTATTCTACTTAAAGGAATAGGAAAAGTATATGGAGTCCTAGTTAGGTGAGAATTTCTTTATAAAAAAAATAATGACAAAATGTAAAGTGAAAAATTACAAATTTTATTCTTATTTTAAAAATTTGAGAACTTAATTGGATCGATAAAAATGACAAAGCAGTTCTGTATGTGGTTAAAATACATATTCATACCATTTAAAAAATAATAATTATGATGTATTTAAAGGTATCATAGTGAAAAAAAGGTACATTTTTTTTTTTTTTAATGAAAATAAAATACTTGAATTTTACTATAAAACAGATCTGATAAACAAATAATGTATGTTAAATATATTTTAGGCCCATAAGATAAATAAATATAATAACTGAAGTGAAGTATTCTAATTAACGATATATAAAAAACTAATGTTATAATTTATAATAAATAATATATTTTTCCTAACTTAAACAACGTTTTGTTTACAGTAAATTTAAACCAAATTAATTTTAATGAAATATTGTGATGTATTCAAATCAAATATTTTTACTTAAAAATTGCAGTTCAATATGTAACTATTAAATTAATAATTAAAATAATAATAATTTATAACTCAAGAACAACTTAATTTTAAACTAGTTTAAAAGATTTTGTAAAACCAATTAAATAAAATATCTATAGTTTATCATAGTGTGTATGATTGTTTTTAGAATTATAGCACTTAACAATATTCATAATTATAATTTATAAATAAATATTTGTAACTTACCTCATCGTTTTCAACTCTCAATATTTTATTTTGAACAATGTGAATACAACACCTAGGAATAAAAAAATTTAATCATTATTCTTTAATTTGTTCAAATATCTGTGCAAGGAACAGTTAAGTATTATATGCAAAAGAAAATAACACATTTAAAAATATAAAATATTTTTTTTTATTTCTAAAATAAAATATTCAATGTTTTAAATTATACAAAATAAAATAAATAATTGTTTATTTAAAAATTTAGTAAAAGAAAATTAAAATTTAGCTATTTAATAACTATAATAATTTTAAAAAAATCTGATTATCAATTTATTATTTACTTGGAACAAAAAATATGCAGTGTTTCGCCATCAGAACATGATTATAATAATACATTGTTTATTTTTTAATTATGAAGATTTTTTTGATTGCTTACCGTTTTAGGTCTTGACATATAGTTTGTAACGCTACTGTAAATCGATGTAAGTAATGATTGAGAGAGCACTATTGTAAATATGTGTTGTCAGTGTGGTACTGAACTCAATTTCAAAGTTTAACTGATGAGCAGTACTAAATTCTATATAGTGGCTAATTCTGGTTACTATTGATGGCACAAAGAGTGAATATCCTATGCTGCAACCTGGTGAGCTATAATGAAGATATAATAAAGGAAGGGATAATTATTATTTTATTATTTTTTAAACAGAGTTCAAGTACTTACCTTAATGTTTTTAAGTATGCATATTATGATAGTTGTATTTTACCTAGACACCACAATTACTTTTTCGTTTTATTAATACTTAGGCAATTAATTAGCAAAAGAATAATTGGGCATGTAGTGGAATAGTATTTTAAACAGCAGTAGTTATGATTGCCAGGAAAATACTATCAAACTACGTAATGCGTGTTGTGCAAAATTTGTATTTATATGCAAATATGTATGTACATGGTATGTGGGTTTTTTTTTAGTAATTATAATTATAAAAAAAATTACTATTTGGCACCACCACTTTATATAATAAAGATCATAATATTAGTTCTTCCGGTTCATTAGAAGTAATAATTATATTAATGAATTATCCTTATGATCAAATCAACAAATATAATTCTACAATTCATAATAGTTCTGAGGCCAATAATAATTTTATAACAATAGTAAAAAGTAAAGACTAATAAGATCTATTATTCTACCAAGTATTCTCAAAATAATAAATAACACAGTTATTAAAACTAGTAAAATATAATTTAAATCCCTTCTAACCCAACAAAGTAAAAAAAAAAAACAAAAATTATAATAAATAATATATGTAAGCGATAACTCACAATTTTTGAAGCGCAGTCCAGTCAGCTGGTCCTAATTTAAATAGGTAATAATATAAAATAATAACATTACAAAGATAAAACAAATAATTACACACATTGAAATACTTTGGAACCATGATTGACGATCAAAAAATATAAAATTAATTTAATACGAAATATAATTTAAAATTATGGAGTCTTGAAGAAGTTGAAAATTTAAATTAAGATCAAACTGACTTTATACAATATTTATATTTTTATGAGTAGTAAGAATATAATTTATGTTGAATATTCTTCTTTTTTTGTTCAGATTATGTTGATCATCGAATATAACAATAAACATATTTTCCTTAGAAAAAATGTATAAGTTTTATAAATTACAAACAAGTTGGCCATTATATTTTAAATACTTAAAAACTTTAGAAATGATAATTGTTAACAAAATAATTTTGTATTTTTTATGTCTTCATAATTCATCTTAATGTGTTATTAGTATGAATTACAATAACGTAAAAATATGCAAATCATAATCAATTAAAAATATAAAACTTGTTACAATGCTTTCTTATTATTATAAATGGTTCACAATTACAATCTATCGATTAATACTTTTGATTTAGAAAATTGTTTTTTGTTAAAGACATGCATATTCTTAAATTACATAATATGAATTTAAATGTTGAACACATTTAACTACTTTTAATACATTTAGTAGAGGTAAAAATATCAAGCTTCAGAAATGATAATTGTTAACAAAATAATTTTGTACTTTTTATGTCTTCATAATTCATCTTAATGTGTTATTATAGTATGAATTACAATAACGTAAAAATATGCAAATTATAATCATTTAAAAATGTAAAACTTGTTACAATGCTTTTCTTATTATTATAAATGGTTCACAATTACAATCTATCGATTAATACTCTTGATTTAGAAAATTGTTTTTTGTTAAAGACATGTATATTCTTAAATTACATAATATGAATTTTAAATGTTGAACACAATTTACTACTTTTAATATATTTAGTAGAGGTAAAAATATCAAGCACCGTGGACATGAAAATATTGGTTTGAAGTGTACAGAATTAGTTTTAATCGGTCTAATTATTAGAAAAAAGTACGGTTTAGTTGATTATTAACTATTATGTTTTAAATATTCGGTTATAATGGTTTAAACATTTAAACTGTTGGTAAAATGATTTTAAACGATTTATATTTTTATTTTCCTACCTAGAATGTTTTAATTCTAAAGAAATCAAATGATACATAAATCGTTTAAAATATTTTGATTCCTAACAAATGTATAATTAATTACCGGCTAGCCAAGATTACACTAATGTATCTAAGCATTCTAAGCTAATGATTCTTAATCGGTTGTCTGTGAATCATGGTTTTTATATTTTAAACACAGAGAATGTTTTTCGTCTGTATTTTAAAATAATCGTAAATTTTAAAATATTTATCAAGAAAAATGTTTCAGTTTCATCGACTTAACTTGTGCTACATAATTATATTATTTTATATTAATCGATGAGTAAACTTGCTGTGTACGTAATTTTGAATATATGGAATATATAAATATGTACTATTTTATTTTATGAACATTTTTTATAAAATTATAAGTATTCCGTGATTCTGAAGAGCTTAAGATCTGTATTGATCTAAAGAAAAAAATGTTGATTAATTTAGTATTAACTCAGTTTAGTTTAGTATATTATAGTTTTAAATTTTAATAAACAATTTATTAGAAATTATGATGATGACAACGAACGAAATAAAAATAAACAGATATTAACATTGAATATAAATGTCATCAGTGGCACAAAACCCTATGTTTATGTATTGGGTGAATGGTGGACGGTGAATCTTTTAAACTAGTATTGATGAATTATTTTCAATGTTATGCTTAAAGATAAAAGTTGTTGGTATACATGTATGCGCGGTAGTTAACCCGGCCGACTATTTTGACCACTCGATTGAGAGCGATAAAAAAATAAATAATATATTGTGTACGTTATCAGATTTTTACTAGTTCGTATATTTAATCGTAATAATTAATAGGTAACTGACATATTACATATAACCACGGAAGTTAAAATAACTGTGATCGATAGGAAATTAGAATTATCATCTATAACGATTACACTAAATTGTGATTGACTGTTTGTATGTACCGGCGCTGTAAATAAGACAATAAATAAGGTCTGTAAAAAGCAGACTCGTGTTCGTGTTTCTTCAAAAATACGGTGTATTTTACAAAATTTTTACTTTTTTCATGTATGAGTTGTATTACTGATCCAGCAAACGGTGTCCTAATATGTAATTAAAAACCTATAAAAGATTTTTATTTATAAATATTTATGTTCAAATGTGTTATATTTAATATTCTACGGTACAAAGTTGTCAAGTCGCACCAATTTCCGTGCTCAATCATGTTGTTTTTGTGTTTCTATTGTTAGCAACCGAGATCAATGGGGTTGTGAAAAAGGTCATTCGCGCTCAATCGGGTTCCAGCCTTTATTAAGTTACACAGCAGCACGTCTACGGTTAGCTAGTGTCCGTTGGTCATCATTGTCTTAAATGTCTTAATACTTCAATTACCTTGGTTCTTAGAATTACACGTATCAACGTATCACGATACAGATGATCTGAGCATGGATAACAATTATTTCCTTAGAAACGTTAAATCTGATGTCTAAAAATAACTTTTATAACGTTGAAGTTCATGTGAATGCATTTAAAGTTTCTTACAGCCAACGTAGTTTTGTTTTGAGTAATTGTTTTTATCAATAAATATTTCATAATTTATAGTTATTCAATTTTTGATTTATTAGTGAACTAAACGAGAATAACATAGGATTAGTTTGTATTCTAATTTTTGATGATATATTGTTACTGAGTACACTGGTACTTATTTTTCAATTATTTAAATTAAATAAAAAGAATTGTTTGAAGTTCCGTTTGGTTAAATAATTATCAGGTAATTAGGTGATAAATATTATTAGTTCTCAATTTTGTGACCATAAACGCAGTTATTTAAATAAATCGAAATGGTTTAAACATATAAACTTATGTAAGAATTAGCATAATAATAATATAATATAAAAAAAACAGTAAAGCACTAAGAATATTTTATTTAAATTGCACAAATGGCTACAGCGTGTGCCACACATCAGACAGTGATATCAAGTCGTTATATTACACCTTCTTCGTATCTATCTTATAGACGGGCACGATGACACCCGCCCATTATATGCTATTTGTGCAGGGTCATTATCGACGGGACTGTCGCCTTAATAATCGTAGTATACTAGTATGTACCTGGGACGAATAATTTAACATAATTATTTATTTTCCATTAAAAACTTTAATGATTCTTTTATAACTCACCATAATAATAATATATAGTAGATACTACACTATAGCCAACGTAATTTCAGATTTAGGACTAGTAATTTAATTGTATTAATAATAATATGTATATGGTAAAAATTTTAGTTTTGCTGTTTATACTATATATGATGGAAAAATGTAATGATAGTGTAAAAATTAGTAACTAAGAAACTATTAAAAATATACATATAATCATTTCCACAAACGCCCCAACTTTCATTTTTTCATATATACATTGTTTACCATAATTTTTTCTATGTTTTGTTCTTTGATTTCTCAAACTTATATATTATGAACCACTTTGCATTTTTATGTTGAACAAATCATTAATCATCAAAAGTATACAATTTATGCATAACGTGCTAAATACATATATGTCTGTGGTGGTTTTTATTTAAATAAAATTACAACAAACATTTTATCTTTACCTTCATATTTTGCTGGTATAGAAAGGTTTTTAATACATTTTCATTAATATAAATAAATTAACCAATGAACATGCTAAAAAATTACTTTATATTTTAAAAATAGAAATATTTTTAAAAAATTAATCATAAAAAAAAAAACAGCCAAATTCTAACACAACATATTACAGCACAAATAATTTTGATTTTCCATGTACACCAAAATCAAAAAACAATTAGAATGAACTACGAATAAGTGAAAGCAACGTAAATAGAAACTTTATATAATTACATATGCAGCTTTCATTTGAACTTAGGGCAATGAGTTGTAAACATATTGGATCTGTTAAAGGATGATCACGTAGATATTTTGAAAATTCTATGTTAAGCTTGATAACTAATTGATCATAAATGTAAAACAGGACCATATTTTATTATCATAATAGATAATATGACATTTTGATTTAAGTAAATTTTTAATGTATTTTATAAACAAATTATTCACTTACCTATTAAGGTTTCTCTAGCAATGTACAATTATTTCTATTAAGTAATGTTGATAACATAACATCATATATACAAATATACAATATACAATAATCTATTCTTTTATGTACTCGTATAGTTAAAAACAAGTTCCATATTCCCAATAAATATTTTATTAAAATATACATTTTGGAAGCAAATTACCAACTTTACTAGGTCTGATATTATGATCGATTAAAACTTAGTAATAAATATTAGATAGTAGGTACCATGAGTAGTTATCAGCAAATACTAGATATTTAAAATACTAAAATATACTATGTAAACATACGAAATGGATATTTAGTTAAAAATAATTAATAACATATTAGGAATTAGAACTCTTATAATCAAGCATACAATACAAAAATTAAAAATAAACGAATTTTTTTAAGCGTATAACTTTTTAGTTAATTGTAATTGCTTATGTACTCAAGTTATATGTTGATATAAAATGTCGTAATGGACAATTATGCAAAATATAGCATTAAAATGTTTTTAAGCACATATTAAGTTGATTTTGACAAAAATGTTTGTTTCACATTAATTTCAAAAACAAAATTTTCTTAAGTGAATTTTGTATTTTTCAGAATTGATGTCGTTAAATTAAAATTTTATTACACAATACTAACAGAACAATCCCATTTAAAATGTTGATTTGTAATTAAATATTAGTGATACTTTTGTTATTATCTGTATCTGGTTGTAACAACCAAAAAATATATGCGCACAAAGAGGCCGATGGCTTCTTTGAAATTCATTTGAGAACCTCATTTAATATAAGTTGACGCCTGAATAATGGTGAGTAAGTAAACAAACATACATTAATTTTTTCACGGGGTAATATATACTGATGAATACTCTATTTTATGTTATAACAACTACTATGAAACATATATTACAAGATGCTACAAATGATCTAACGAAGTGATTATAGAAATCTGGATTTAGATTTCAGCTGAAAAACTAACCTAACGCCCATAAATTGATTAAAATATACATGTTTAATTTCATTATAATTAAAAGCTACTCTTGTTATGTTATTAATAGATTTGACCATTCTTATACTAATTCCACATCACTAGGGCAAATTAAAAACAGCCTTGGAACACATAACATGTTGGACCTATGTTTCAAAATATCCATTTTACAACTGGATAGTTGGATTAGTTACTCAAAAACAAGATACAATTATTACTTAGATAGTAAAATAAATAGCAAATAAAATTATTTACTTTTTTGTAGTAAATTTCATATTTTAAACTATAAATAACACATATAAAAATTTGTTGATACATAAAAATATTCAAGTATAAATTAATATTTGAGAAATACATTATGAAGTTTGGGAAGGTTAAGTTTAGGTACACTTACAAATAATAGCTAAAATAACAACAAAAGGCATTTGTAAAGCGTGTGATCTACGGATAAAACAGTAGATAAATAAATAAATATGTAGTATTATATTATATTATTATTCAATTAAAATATAACTATATTTAATACATTAAAGTACACAAAATATATGATACAATTAGTATTAGTCAAAAATTCAAAATATGATCTTGAGTCCAAAAATAAATTATTTTTAATATCTGACCAAACATTTGAATGACAACGAGAATTAAGGTCGGTGTAATTAAAAAATAAATTATTTGATTGAATTGATTTGAAAGTTTGACACTCTTTTACTACGCACCTGATAGATTTATATTCTCGAGTCTCTCCAGATGCTAATCTCTTTTTTCGTACACACATTTTAGTAGCATCACCACATATTTTGCAATTATTAATTTCATGTTCTTTTGGCAATAGTCCATAGTTTTAAAGAAATTCTACACTACAGTTTTCAGGATTAATAATTTTATAAAAATCCGATGCTAACATTTTTAAAACACACTACGTACTCGCGCACACACGATTAGGTTAATGGTAAACATATTAATGCACAGACGATAGACGTAGTGACCTATTAGCTATTTATTAAGATATATTTATTTCTTTAATCAGTTTTTTCAAGACGTTTATCACCGTGTATTTAGCAGAGTTGGCAAAAACCCTGGCTTTATTGAAAAACCCCCACTCGGTTTGGTTTTTTCAAATAAACCCCAAAAAACCCTAAAACCCGGTGGGTTTTATTGTAAAGGTAATAATGGGCGGTTTTATCGGGTATTTAAAAAAAAACCCATTTCAAAAAAATCGTATTTTTTTTCCATGTATTAGCTGCACTATTTTTTGATTTTTCCCTTATCACGTTATCGATGAAAATAAAGCTGAATCATGGGTCATAACTTACAAACCAGAATTTCTTGCTGGATTTTTGGTTTTTAAAATAAAGGACCCACCTATATTTCCAGTTTTGATGTTCTTAGAATCGGTACTCAACATGTACAAATCAAAGCCAAGACAATGGTGGAATGTAATAAAATGCCGAACCGCAAAAGGAGGAAAATTGCCTTTGGAGTTTTGTTCATTTTTTTCCATCCTACTAAGTATTCCTCTTACCTCTGTCTCAATACGGGATTGTTAAATTGGGTCTCAAATGACCTTATCTTGGTAAATTGGGTCCAGAAAAAAAAAAGGTTGTAGGTAAGTTGAGTCCCGGAAAAAAAAAGATTGTAGGTAAGTTGAGTCCCGGAAAAAACTATATAAATTAAAATGTATGTGTTTTTTATAATATTATGTTCTCAATAAAAAATATATGGTATAAATGATTAAAAAATTGTGTACTGAGAAAAAAATGTCAATACGCTAAATAATATAGTACGTCAAATTTTACAATATGTGGTATAAATAATATTAAAAATGTTAATAAGCTAAATCAGGGGTCGGCAACCTTTTTAACCACACGGGCCATTTTTTTTTTCAATTGTTCATCAAGGGCCACATTAAAAAAAAAAATTACATATTATGATATAATACTTATAATTGTATTGCTATTATGAAACGGTTAGATTAGATTTTATTTATAAAGGAAAAAGAATTATATAATATTGAAAATTATATGAAAAATGTTATTGAACAAAAGTAAAACACAAAAATTAACCACCTTTGTGCGGGCCATTAAAAATTGCTTTGCGGGCCGCGGATTGCCGACCCCTGAGCTAAATAAAGAAGAATACCTGTCTATACACACATTAAAATTATGCGTAGAATTAATTGGTGTCCAGGGGGTGTACCACACTATATGAAATATGACGTATTATTGTAACAATTATTCAAAAGTAAATTATATAAATATGAAATATTAAAGTTTTAAGTTTTTAATATTTTAGACCTAATTGCGCCAATGATTTATAGCTGGGACCCAACTTACCTATTACCTTTTTATAGCCGAGACCCAACTTACCTACTACCATTTTATACCCAGGACTCAACTAACTGTTTTCAAACGAATCCAATTCACCTAGCTCCCTTCAATAAATCGAATATTTTCTACTTTTGGTTTGATTTGGAACAAACTTAGAATTCGATTGGGTCATGAAAAAACAGCCAAATAAGTTAGAATCCACTGATTTCTAAATATAAAAACCCATCGGGAAGAAGTTGAGGAGAACTTTTTTTAATAATATGTCTGATATTGACTGACAGTAATAAGGCTATACATTCTTATTATTTATTTTATTATTCAGTATTTGTTATTTTATTAATTGTTAATTTTTGTTTTTATTATTATTTATTAATTAAGTTTTTACAGGAAAATTACCTAATACTATTGATAATTTTTTTAAAATTTATATCATAATAAAAAATAAAAATTGTTAAAATTTCTATAGACCATTAGTGTGTAATTTTTTTCATTTTTAATTTTTAATTTAAATTACCTAATTAAAAAAAAAAAAATCAATTATTACAATTTTTCAAATCAATTTAATATTTAAATTGGAAAAAAAAAATACCTAAAAGTAAATTTTTCTGAAAATTAACACTAAGTTAAAAAAAAATAAGAATGAATTTCTAATTTATCTAAATAAGCAGCTTGAGTTTTTTCAAAATACTGAGCTTTAACCCAAAAAAACAACCCAGGTTTTTTAAAAAATCAAGTGGGTTTAACCCAGAAAAGCAGCCCAGGTTTTTTCGTGTCAACCTTGGTATTTAGTTACAAAAGGCATATTATCTGTTACCTATTAATAGTAGATCACACGCTTTACCAATGCCCAACATAATTGTATTTAAATTTTGTGTCCGAGTTCATTTAGTTTTAGTTTTTTGTATTTTCAGCTTGTTTTTGTGGTATGTTACTTTGGCAGAAGACACTGTTTCTGCCTCTGATTTTGATGCTTCTAGATGATCTAAACAGTTAAGGGGTACTGGAATTACTGAAGGCCTTTTAGGTTTTACTACAATAACATTGAATTTATAAAAATAAGCATCCATGTTATACTAAAATAATTATATTAACCTGTTTGAGATTTCTCCAATTCAACAATTTTTTTTTTGAGTCCGGATATTTCTTGTTTCATTTTAAACATAGTAATAGCATTTTTTTCTTCTTGTACAACTTGGAATAATGTATCAACTTTTGCTTGATAGTATTTTTTTAATGATGCAAATTTTTTCTCAATTGACAAATGAAATTCTTGATAACTATTATTTATTGACAGAATATTATGCCTCTGTCTATCATTACTTTCCTGTAAATATATTTTAATTTGTTATGTAATTATAGAATATATATATAAAAAAAAAAATTCAATTGCTTCATTTTATAAGGATTTAATGATATAAATTTACTCACATCAAGTTTAGATATGAGTTCATCATTTTGTCGTCCAGATTCTTTTAAATCTACAACTTTTATAAAATAATGTACCAACAACTTTTTCAATTCATCTTTATTTAAAGTTGATAGGCATTTCCAGAAAATTTTGGATTCATTTGAATTCTGTAAATAGTTTTAAGTAATAATTCATAAAAAAATTATATATCAAAAAACTTTATTACTAATTACCATTTGAATATACTTCAATAAATTTGTTTGATTATTGGACATTTCATTATTTTTTAACTCTGTTAAAAAGTCTATTGTATCAATAGCTTCGTCATTTTCTAAATATTTTCGTATATCTTCTTTAGATAAACTATCTTCCTTAAAAATAAAAGTTAACTTATATCATTTAGTATACAATATTTGTTTAAGTGGACATCACGCTATGTTTTTTCAGTCATTATTCTTCAGTAAGTTTTGATAATAATTTATTGATTCAAGTTTTTTATTTGATATACTAAGAACTTATTTATAAATAATTAAATTAAAATTAAATTAAAATTAAATTAAAGTAATACTATTAATATTATAAAATGGGTCAAAGATATTTCTGAAGAGAACAATATATTTATTTTATTTTTAATTCAGCGACATTTATCAAATACAGATATGAGTACATACGAGTATAAAAATTGTAAAAGGAAGTAATTAGATGTTTTTTACAAATTTATTTCTGTTTAATATTATTATTACCTGATATTAATATTAGATGTTTTATATATAATACATTTAATAGGGTTCAATGAATTTTTATTTATATTGATTTAATAATTTTACAATCATGTAAAATATAGGTTTTGGATAATATAAACTATTATATATATATGATTATGATGTATTACTATATAAATTTACACGATAATCTATACATACATAACTAATATTTTATTTTAATTTATCTTAGAGTAAAATGTAGCAATATGACATTGTTACTTTACTAAGCCAATTCAATTATTAATAAAAAATCATCGAATTCTGGCCTAAGTTAGTGATATTGAAGATAATTTTGTTAATAAAATAATTAGGAACTACACTCTATCACTGTAGAAATATTGTAAATACAATAAACAACAGCCATAATAGTATTTAATGAGAAAAATGCGTATAAGTATCAATAATAAAAGTATCTTAGAGTATACATCTGGCTCAGAATCAATAACTGGTAACATTGCATTAATAGGAAAGGTCAATAAATTTGATTAAATAGTATATATGAAAAGCTTTTATTTACAAATTGTCAAAAAACAATTGAAATCAAGAAAAAACTTTAAATTATCATAAGTAGGGAACCTACTTTTTGCAGTAATAAAATAAATTTGTAGAGCATATTATGAATGCTATGTGTAAGAAATGTTTTGTGCCTTATCATGGTGAAAAAGATTTATTATTTTATACTGCTATCATCATACAGTTAAATATTTTTATTTAAAAACTATATAATATTATAAATATGAATAGCCATGAGGAAGTTAAAAAACGGCTCATCGCAGTAAATAGGTGCTACTATGGACTGATACCATTATTCAAGTTGAAACTACTATCAAGAAAATCCAAAATAATCTTATATTAAGTTTTAGTCAAACCAGTAGCTCTATATGCAAGCAGCACTTGGGCGACAACAAAATCAGATGAAAAAAGTTAGGAGTGTTTGAGAGACAGATATATGGGCCATAGAGAAATAATGGAGAATATGAAATACGAAGCAATGATAACTTGGATAAACTATATAACAAATCAAACATTGTTGGGACCTTGAAAAGCGTGAGAATAGGTTGGGCTGAACATGTAAGGAGATCAAAAGGACTAACTGGACAAATAACTATATGGAAAACAAACACAAAGAGATCCAGAGGACGGCCCAGACAAAGACGGACAGATAGAATAAGATAAGACCTGAAGATTTTAAGAGTAAGAAATGTGGAAGAAATGGGAAAAGATAGAGGAGAGTGGAGATAATATGTTGTTGCAGCAATGGGCCCAAAAAACCTGTAAAAAGCCGAAGAAGAAGAAGGAGATAATATTATAAATTATTATTTTATAATATTATGAACACTAAACATTCTATATAACATTTCTACAACATTCTGCTACACAGATTAAATAAAAATTTTACTGGGCAATTAAATTACATGAAAATTAAGTGTCATAGCATGCTACTTTTTTTTTTATAAATTCTAAGTATTTGAATATTTTAGTGCAAATTTAGACTAGCGGGAAATGTCAAATAATTTCTTATTTAAAAACTATAATAGTATTGGATGAAAAAATTAATCATAGAAATAATTCAGTTTAATTAAACAAAAAATATAATTTATATAAAAACCTTTTGATATTTTGGATTGAACATCCCTTTAGGACGTGAGCTTAAAACTGCATTCCTCATATCTCGCAATTGTAAAAATTCTTTTTTTAAATTGTCATTTTCAATTAAATTTGAAGACGTATGAACTCTACTTTTTTCTATACTTGATATAACCTATATTTAGAACAGAATAATTTTTCAAGTGAATATTATTAAATGTATAAAAAAATGTCGTGACTTACTCCTAAATTAGATAAATACAATTTCAATTGATTAATTCGCTTATCATTTTCTATTATTATCAACGAAACTCTTTGTTTGTTTTTTAGTAGATTATTTAATTGACCCTGAAATATTTTTAAACGATCATTAGAAGTTTGTAAAGCAGCTTGATATTGTAGTAACCTGAAAATAAAATCTATTAGTAAAAATTATTTTAATGAATATATAATTTAATGTTTTACATACTTTTCTTTACTATCACTAGCAATTTTTATTACATCGTCCATTTTTTTAATTTTAGCTTCATATCGTAAAATTCTTTCATTTACTCGTTCTCCATAATCTGAATGTTTGCTAGATCCATTACTAGAATTTGTTTTTGACTTTTTATTTGACTTACTCAACTCACTTAAGATTTTATTATATTTTTTTAATACTCTGCAATATTCTTTTTGAACTTTGTGTTTTGCATTACATCTGATTTCTGCAAAGTTGGCAGTTTCACGAACAAAATTTTCCTAAATTAATTAAAATTAAAACCATTTATAGAACAAAAATATAAAAAATATAAATATAATAACATAACTAAATTAACCTTTATTGATATAATGTCTTCTAAGTGTTTAATATTTTTTCTCAATCCATCCTCATTAAGAACAATTAAACTCAGTTCTTTTCTTTTTACATTGACTTCTGATGTTAGGGTTTTTAATTCTTCTCGCAGTTTTGCAATATCATTTAAATTTTTATTACTATTCATGCAAGCTAGGAAAATCTGTTGACTTGGATCAAATTTGGAATCTATAAATAATAAAAATTTTTAATTTGTTTAATAATAGCTAATTATCAAAATTTCATTAAAAAATTTAATTTAAATTATTGCAAGACATCAAAATAAGATTTGTAACAGAATTTGTGTCAGTACATAAATGATATGTATATGTAGTCATATACAATTCATATTTAAATGGACTTATTACAGTCAAAGTTCAAGTTAACACACTTTATTGACTGGATAAACCAAAACAATAATCAAGTATAGTAAGCAGCATACAATTTGAAGTATGTTACATAATGTAATTGTAATATTGAATTGATTTTACAATCTAAGGGTTGACTTGAATATTAATTATTAAAGTAATATACAATTATTCTAATGATCAATAATTAATCATTATCATACAATTATAAAAATGCTAAAATATCTTTATTTACATTTTTAATTTTTATAATAACACGCATGTAAATCAATTTGTAAATGCATATTATTTATTTATTGATTATAATATTATTATTAGATTAATAATTATTGATAATTAACAAATTTTAATAACAGAGAAAAAAATTTATTTTATAAATATTAATACAACAAAAACACTTGATAATTATTAAAATTTAAATAAAAAGAAATATTTTTAGTTGAATAGAAAAAAATTAATATACATTTATATGAACAGGTCAGTTCACTTTAATATTAATTAATAACAGGTTAGTTATGTAGAATAGAAATTTTTTGTTGAGCATAGGCCAGAGAGATAAAAGAAAAAGTGCTCAGACATATCTCCTTAACCTATATCTTATATACCTAACTCTTTATCTATTACACCTTATGCATATAGACAATCTTAACTAATTAATTATAAAACAATTAAATGATATCACGGTTCATTGTAACATTAATATAATTAGAACGTGATTAAGGATTACCTATTTTATTTATTATTCGCTGATCAATAGATGTCTACTGATAAAAGTTTTTAGGTTTGATAGAGAAATAATTATTTTCTAACAAGAACAAAATTTTCAAAATACGAAAGAATAACAATATCAGATGTTGACTGAATAAGAGAATTATTATACATTCTAAATATAAATGCATATTGCATATGTATTAGGAGTTAGAAAAATGAAATTAATAATATTTAATATAAGGGACAGCAGGACAAGTTGAATTCCATAAGATTTTAATAATTATTCTGCAACAACTAGTTGGTAGAATATTTTTATTTTTTTACAGACTATTTTCAGTTTACTGAGATTAAACAATAATTAATTTCTTATTATTCAGTATTTTATATTTACAACTACAACATTATTTATAAAGGGTTTATAAATATTGTCACTTCAATCAAGCAATATAGTAGATTATTTACTATTTAAGTTGTTGTTAAATAATAGGTACTTTATAAATCTAAAATAAATCATTTGAAATAATTTCATTTAAATGACACAATATAATATTATTTTAACTTGGTTTATTGAAAAATGACATATTATTTATATTAATTGTAATGTAATAATGATTTAAATGATAACACAAGCACATGTGTTACTAGATATCTTAATACATTTTTTAACCCAAATTTATTAATTTGCCATTCATATCAACATGCTCTTTTCTCTTCATCATACTATTCAAAATTAAATAAATATGCTGAATTTATATCATTTCATAATTGACAATCTGTGAAAAAATACTATTAGCTTGAAGAAATGAATCACAAAAAAGTTGGGCGAATAGTCCTACTGACTACAGCTCAGAAGTTGTAGGAGTCGCAAATTATTCTAATGCTCTATAATTTATAACAGAACAAACTAGTACATTTAATAATCAAAAATTTAAAATGCATATTTTATCTATTTTAATTCCAATAACTTGCAAGCTTTAGTCGAGACCATATGTCTTGGATAAAAAGGGCTGGTTAATTTTTCAGAAAATTTTTTTTTATTTCAAATAATAGTTAATTTTCTGCTGGATTTTTTGGTATAGGTGGCACATATTAACTATTAATAATGTTCATATTATAGAAGAAATGAATGAGACGTATTTTAGCATAATTGTTCCTATATTAGGTAGAAAAGTCTTAATTTGACCTATGCATTTTCTTGTATAACTATAGTTCATCTAAAAATGGCTGTTATACCAACTATTTGTCTACAACCATGGTATAACTATTTATAAACAAAACAGTTTGTTATTATGTATTTTATATTTTATCAATGTTTACAAATTTACTCTTGAATATTTTATTGTAACACTTAACAGTTTTATTTTCCAATTTTGATAAGGTTTTGTAATCAATTGAGTGTTTTTAATGTTTTTATACTAAGAAATATTTGACATTCTTATTAAAAACTAAAAAATGATAAGAACCATTAAATTTGTCCAAAAGATTAGTTCTTTGGTGTATTATAAACTAAGTTATATTATAAATAATAATAATAACAAATTTATTTAAAATTACTTTTATACTTAATAGACAGAACTAATGAAAAATGTTTCAAAAAAAAAAAAAAAAATCAAATATTATCAAATGATTCAGGTAAAGTGCAAAGTACTTAAGACATATCTATTGAATTTTAATAATTGTAACAATTACTGATAAAAAAATTGTTATTAACAAATACTTCTGATACATACATGACTTTTTAGTATACAGTAGAACCTCGATTATCCGTGTTTGCGATTAACCGTGCCCATTCTTCCGAACATTTTTAAACATAATACTCGATATCGACAATCGTATTAATGACATTTTTGACGATAACTTCATATTTTAAGCCCTAATAACTTGTTGTAGGTATATAATATTATGGATGTAGGACATATGTATAACATTATTGTATGTATACGTCTTCTTATGTATATTTCTAATTACAATTGAATCAAAATTTTTAAAATTTCATTATTATAAAAAGTCTCGATTAACCGTGATTTTCATTTATCCGTGTGACCCTCTCCCCATCATTACCCCGGATAATCGAGGTTCTACTGTATTTATAGTACAGAAGAAAACTTAAAAATAATAACATTATAAATATTATTGAAATATTGTTTTATAATTGACATATATATATATATGGGTAGATTATAATACAGATATAATGAATATTTGTCGTTTAATTCAATGATAATGATGAATACTCACAGTCAACGTTATGATTGAGTTCGTCAGGTGTTTGAGTAATACTTGTTCTGATGAGATAGTCAAATCGATAATTGATGTATTTATTATACGTGTCTAACACACTTAATAATTTTTGATCAAATTTTATGTCATTTAAAATATGTTCTATGTTTATGCCCATTTTGATGGTCAAAATAAAATAGATTTGAATAAATTAAAGTCTTAATTACATACTGACAACTACATATTTGGTCCAAGAACTAATACGTAATGACAAAATCGTTGTTTTAAACTTTATAAAAAACAACAGCAGTAAAAAAAATTATTCATAATATATATATAAAAACAGTAACAAAAAACGCAAACATTACAACTAAGTAAATACTAAATAATAATAACTAATAAGACAATAAAATCCAGACGGCGTTATCAGTTTATCACAAACATTTATTATCATGATAATCAACCGTCATCGCTTGGGCATGTCCGTTTTCATTTTAGTTATCATTTAAGCGCAACGTTTCACAACGTTCTGTTTAGTGATAGCATAGGACAGTAAGTAGATAAGATCAAAGATGGTAATAACTAAAGGCCGGCATTTCATATATGACTTAAGCTAGAGAGCTAGGCTCTCTAACTTAAGCTATAGCTTTACTAACTTAAGTGTAGTTTAATTTGTATTCCGTATATCAATTAGTTAAAGCTAAATAAATAAATTCTATGGAAGGTCTCGATTATTATATTCAGTTCTATTATTTTATGTAACTCACCTGATATCTTTCATGAGTAAGTAAAATCGTGTAATATATCTTAATGACTAATTTGAGCAGTTCAATTTTATTGCATCTTATTTTTCAGTGTACAAGTGTGTGAAGTTATACATTGGAAGCGATTTACAGAAAAAAAAAACACATAGTACAAATGTATAACATTGTCATGTATTTAGAAACATTTCACCTACAAATTAATGGTTTAATTGATGATAAGGGCAATGCCATTCTTAATTTTTTACCGTTCATTAATTATTACAAACTTAATGCAATTGATAAAGCGTTTTATGAATTTTTAAAAGACCTGGATTCATGGTGGCTCAAACCTTAACAATGATCTGAACTATAAACAAACAAAGTAAATTTTAAAATTCAATATCCTATCAAAAAACCTAAATAATTAAAATAAACAATGTAATACATTAATTTATAAAAAAACAGGTTAACAACAAGAGTTCCAAATGCCATAATTCAAATTGATGACCAGTCGGTCATTCAATTTTTTTTCCCGAATCCAGACATTAATTATTTCAATAGTATACATATTAGTATTGACATGTTTATATACTTATTATAAAAACTCAAATATGACTGAAATATATACAGTATGTTAATAGTGTTTAGAAATGTATAAGATTAAAAATATTCTCATAACATTACAATCACAAATAATATTAATATAAAGTTATTATAATAATATTATAATATTACCATTACAAAATGCTGTCTATTACTACATAATTATTTAAAATGTATTAATAACTTATCATTAAAAATATAAAAGTTATACTGTTCATCGACTTTTTTCTATTTAATTTTTTTTTACCGAAAAAAAAACAAAAATTCATTAAATTAAATATATCTATAAATCTAATATGAATGAATTTTCTTTCAATCTATCTTAGCATATGCCTAATAGAAATGATGATCTAAGTTTGTTGTATTTAATCATTTTATTTTTTCTGACATTCAAAACAATAATTTGACAAGTAATTGTTCCTCTGGAATTAAACAAATTCGAACAAATCAGACTCTTGATATAAATAAAAGGCACTTTGCTTTTGATCAAAAATAATTAAATGAAGATGTAAAGCATAATATTATGATTATTAGTAGTTATAAAACACCCAACGTGGATAATTAAAAACATTTTTTTTAAACTTCCTCTTTTTAGCCGTATGATAATACATCTTATAATCTTTTAATTGATTATTTCCAAATTAAATATAATTATATATATTAGCAAGATTGTGTAAGTTATGGGAAAAAAAACATTAAATTATTTTTACTGTACATTTTACAATTTTACTGAGCCTTTTAAAAAATTTCAAATCATTCTACTGTTGATTGCCAGTCTCACATCAAACAATTTTACCAACATGTTCATGAATACGAAACCTCATTAATTCATATTCAATGTGTAGGTGCTTACTTGCTTTGGTGAAATGAAAAATACCTTTATAGCTACTATGCTAAAGAAAAACAAGCAAAGAAGTGAAAATAGCATATTGCTTTAGACTGAAATGTTGAGACAATATAAATGATTATGATAGGAGAGATTTGAGTTATTGTGGCTCCAAAAAAGCTGAAGCAACTTTATCTCTCAATAATGATCATAAGAATTTCTTAGAAATGTTCATTGTAATATCTAAATTCAACCCTATTTAAAAAATTTATATTGATAATGCAGTATTTAAAGGTTTAAAAATGTATAGTTATCACAATAACACTAGTAAAATTAGTTTAGATTGTCCAGTTAGTCAAAACAACAGCAGATTAGATTTTAGAAGCAATAAGACTGCTGATATGAATATCTATTTTATACGACAAAAAAAAAAAAAAACCATTTTTTGTCATACAAGTTGATACGAAAATCTCCTTTCAATCTTTTAGATTTATAGAAAATAAATTATATTAAATTTATGCATGATTTAAAAATATATTATTTTCCATGTTTGAGGTTTATCAAGTGGACTATTTTGTTCATATTATGTTTTTATGTATGGTGATTTTTGACATGCAATGTAAAATATAAGTGAGTGTTATATTGTGTAAATGAAAAGAAATATGTTTAAGAATAAAAAGACAAGATATGAATCCAATTACTAATTTATATAGATAGAATAAATCAGATATTTTATGACTGGTTAAAAAAAAATTGAGTTTTAAATTAATTATTAAAACTTGATACCATTGAAGCCAGTGAGTGTAAAGTTAATATATTTTAGAACATTATATTAATATTTTAGAATGTCAATTGTTATTAAAATAATTTATACTAGGATAAAAACATATTTATATACTAACCTATATTTATGTAGCTAAATTAAATTGAATTGGTAGTGTAATTGACTGTCATTTATTATGTGTATGTATAAATGTTTCTTAAATAAATGTAAATTACTTATTAGAGTAGATAATATTATAGTTAAGGTTATGAATTACGGCTCATTTGTCGCATATTGTATCTTTATAAAACCATTTTGATTACTAATATTTTATAAAATAATTGATTTCCCAAGTGTTCAAGAAAAAAAATCAAATGAACATATCACACTTAATTTTAAGTAAATTTATATAATCTAATCTTATTTTTTTCAATGGTTAATTGATAAATTATTACTGTTTGGATACTAATTATTATAAATTAAATAATTAGGTAAAATAAATGACCCAAGAATTTTATTGGTAAGTATAAATATTGACTTTATTATAATAGTGTAAAATTTGTTTTACATCAAGTAACCTGCCAATTATTTTTTTGAAAATAGTGTTACTTGCATTTTATACTCTTAGAAAATTTGTCAAACATGACATAAATACTATGTTTATGTTTAGATAAAAATTTAAACACCCATTATTTTCAGAGATACAATTTAATTTAGCATTAACTTAGTTTATACGCCTGCCCAATTTGGGCAACAGCTTCTTCAACTAAAGTCAACAAAATACAAATACTCCAAAACAAATTTTTAAGAATTTGTCTAAAAGCCCCATGGTTTATGAGGAATAGACAAATTCATAATGATACTAGAGTCCTTCTACTCCAAGTCTGGATAACAATGCAGTTCAATAACTTTCATGCAAATCTGAATTCATCTGATGGCGCACGATTCTACAAATTGGGAAACAAAACTAAAAATTTACAACTAAGACCACGTTTACCGCAAGATCTCTTTTTTTCAGATTCAAGCAAAAACAAAGATCAATAACAACTAAATAAATAATTATTATGTAACTTGTATGTAAACAAACTTGTAATACCATGAAATTATGCTGAAACATTTTAATTATAATATATAAATACAAAAAAACTTAGTTTATAGAAATTTTATCATGACATTAGAATTATTAGGTAATTAAAAGAGTAATTCGTAAAAATAGCCATGGAAAATCACCACTTCTAATACCTAATACAAAATCCTAACAATGTCTCATGTTCTATAAAAATATTTTAATTTTGTTATTCTCAAATTTTCAATTCTAGTAAAATAAAAACTTTAGTTTCCTGTGTGTTAAAAGATAGTAATGAAATTGCCATACATTTAAAATTTAAATTAAGAGAAGATCAAAAATTATCTTTATTAATATAAGTAGATTATTAGCTGCTTAAACAAAATCAAATCAAGCCCCATCATAATTCTTTATTTTTTTATTCAATTATTTATCTTTTTATTTTTTTCATATATAATTCCAAACTTTAAAAACTTGAAAGAATTTTTCTAATACTTAAAGGCATCAAAGGTTTAGTTTGTGGTATAATTAATTTATTATTTTTAACATTAATATAATATTAATAACATTTAATTTCTGGATAGCGCAGTAAGTTATGTTGCCTATCCTTCAGTCGTAAAGGCGTACTTTTCATTAAAAAGAGCGTTGAATAAATAAATTAAATTCCACTTCACTCCGTTTAATAGTTGAGTACGAATTAAAATGCGGATTAAACATTTGCATTCTTATACATTAAACAAGAAAGAGAAATATCGATTATTTTAATACCATATCATGTGTGTTTCAAATCCAAAGTAATGAGTCACATATGACTTATATAAATTTTTCCCTTTTTTTTACGAAATACATTAGGTAACACGTTTAAATATTTCGTGTTTTGAAAAATTATTTTAGTTTTTATAAAATATGTTAACATTTAAATATTTTGGGTGCTTAATATAATTTACATGTCAATTAATTAATATATTTAAATAATTACTTTCAATAAGTTTTGAATTAGAGATATACTTTTAAATATAATTTTTTAATTTTGATTCGGATTAATATATAGGTAAAGCTAGAGCTATGGAGAAGTTTGTATACACACTTCTGTTTTGGTTATTGACTGCTATTTATGTTTATTATACTTTTAGTGAAAATGTGTAATTTAATCTTAGTCTTTAATTTATACCAATATTTTTGTAACTAGTCTGGTAAAATAATAGTTCATATTTTTGGATTTTGTGTGTTATAAATATTGACTTGATTTTAATTCATTTTGGTAAGCAGGTATCTGAAAACTGTAGGCCGAGAGCCATTTGCGACAGAGTCAATAAATGAAATATCTTAAAATGTAAATGGTCATTCGTGTTTATGAAAATAAACGTGAAGGCGTCAAAGGAAAGCAATACAAAACAGTCCTCCCTATTGTCTAAGATTTAAAACAGTTGGAAAACAAAGCATATTTTAAAAATTGAATCTTTTTTATAATAATTATCAATGTTCTAATAAACATGAAAACTAGAATTATTGGATTAAAAACCGTTAAGCACCAAAAAAAGTTTCCTTATTCATATTTCAGTTACCAATCTACTTATTAGATCGTCATTTTAAAACAAGTCAATGAAGTTTGATTATTATTTGAAATTATAAGGTATCTAGTATGTAATATGCTATTTCCTTAATATAAATTTTGATTTTATAATATTTATTATTGTAATTATTTTTTAAAATTTATTGTTGTATGGTTTTTTTTTGAATTGTCATTAATTTATTAATATGTGTTATTATTTTATTAATTAAATATTAACTTTATACAATTTTTTGAATATGTCTTTGTTGTTTTGATTGTTGAACTCGAGTTCGATATTATTTTAATGACAACAAATAGGTAAGTTTCCACTTAAATAATGTTTGTAATATTTCGGTATTTATTTGTATGTCATAGTGTTGTAAATTAATGACAATTCTATCTACCTATAATAATCAAACGAAACGATCATAACAATTTATGTTACTGTATATCGGTTGGAAGATTTTTATTATACCTACCTATACTTAATACCTGCGTGTATAGCATATTTTATTGTTATGCATGTACATAAGAAAAATTATATTACTTTTTTTATTACAAGTAAGATATTTTTGATAGAATATATATTTTGACTAGTTATCATTTATGTTACCCCTAGGTATATTGGTAGGTAAGAATAATACATGTTATTAATTTCAGTGGAGAACTATGTTCTCACGGTAGAGTTTCCAAGAGTAGTGATTGTTAGATAATATTCGAATATAATATTTAATGTTCACCTGCGCATTAGATGGGTAAGAGTCAGGAGGTATGTTATTCTCTGTGTGTGAACATATCGAGTATTTGTATGTATACAGAGTGTAACACAAATACAATAAATTTAGTTTTACTTAATATTTAAAAATATGTATACATTTATACACTAGCGTTACGTGTATGCTATAACATTTTATAAATTGTTTTAATACTGAAAACAAAATTAAAATAAATTTGAATTATATTTTATTTTGAAAAATTCTTAATAGCAATTTTGCAAATAATATTTAACTTTTTCTAACAACAGAATAATGTTATAGTAAATTTTTTATTGAATAATTCTTTAGTAGGTAACAATTTTACTAGAAATATTATGTATTTGAATTAGACTTCTTATTTTGAAGGTGATTATTTTATTGGTTAGTTAATGAGTAATAATTATTTATGTTTAATAAATGTATATAGTAACCATACAAAATAATCGTAACTTTAAGTACCGATAGATTAATATGTAATGTTTATTTAATTTTAATTTTAATTTATTTATCTAGGATTGTGAACGTGTTAAGTATTAATATTCTTATACCTACCAAATTCTGCAAAAATTAATTTGTATTCCATAACTATATGTAAATTCAAGTAAGACAATTGATAAATACTATGTTCATTATACTTGATGAATTAATTTTAAATTTATTTCCATTATTTGATCTATTCATTCACATGATAGTTTCGATAATAGCATAATGCATATTATATAAAAACTATATCTTATGATAATAAAAAAAATGTTTATTTTTTGAAAATACACTCTGTATAGTATCCAAATAAATATACATTTTAGCTTTGTTAAAGATAAATCGTTTTAGTATCGTCCGTAAATATCAATATATATATTTGGACAACCGACAGCGAAAAAGGATCTGTGTGAATAATACTACTCCCAAATACCATTATTTTATATTATATATGATTGTAATCAAGCCAGTCTGGGTAGTGAATAAAGCTGCCTACCTGTTATATAGTTACAGGTTACAATACACGAATACGAAATAATAAATGAACTATCACCTGCCGTGTAACAATATTCTTTGTGAGAGTACATCTGCCTAAAAGAATGAGCGACAGAAGAATTTATGTAATTCCTAAAGATAAATCACGAACTGCCTTAATAAATGCAAAGGGGACTATAGTAGTTAAATCTAGTGCATCAATCAGTCAACAAATTTACGTATTGAATTTTCATTTTTTTTTTTTTTTTTTTTTTTTTTTTAATGCATAGCCTTTGTACTGACATGATGATTTAAGACATGTTTATAATACTGTATTAAAGTCGAATATAAAATCACCAATAATTTACCAAAAACATAATTATATAAAGTTATCCAGAACCACAAAGATAAAACCAAAAGTAAAAATTTGAATTACGTTGACAATTTAAAGATTTATTATTATTTTAACTTATTACAAATAAAATAAATTATATTTAATATTTTAATTTTGTATGAATACAAATTTAAAATATTTATTATTTAGTAAAAAAGTAATAAAATAAATTGTAATTTTAGCTTGTTTTTTATTATTTTGCAAGACATATTTTTCGTACTCATATTATAAATTTAAATAACACAAAAACATTTAATCAAAAATAACCTTTTAAAATATATCTACATTTTCTACCTTGTTTCACGAAATTTGAATTTTATAACAGAATTGTTTTAATGTATTTGGTTACTTCCGGACCGTTTTAAACGATTTTGAGTCCAATAAGTGACTGAACCTTATATTCGTGCCTTAAGAGAAGCGTTTACTGTATTAGGATTTTATATGTATGGCATAATTTTAAAACTGTTTAGCCTTTCGTGTTATTTATGATTAATTGATATTAACATTTTTTTTCTATTATTTTTTCTTGTGTAAAAAATAATCCTTTAATTAAATGCTTGAAATCCAATACAAAGATCTTCATCAATTCTTTTTATACTCATTTAAAAATATTTTAGGTACATCGCTATGACTTTTTTTATATTTTTGATAATATTTTGTAGTAAACGACTTATGAAATGGTAAATTCCAATGGTTAAAACATAATAATTTAATATTAAGTTATTCATAAATAGTTCATACCAGTGGCGGTTCGTGGTGTTTAAAGTGGGCGGTGGTGTAATTCTTGCAAAAAATTATCGGAAAAAAAATTAAGTCTTTATCTAAAATATTATTATAATACGATATTTATTGAAATATTTATACAAGGTTTTAAAAAATAATTGATATACCTATGAATATAATACCTAATAATATGCGTAAATTGTATTAATTAACCAAAAAAAAAAAAAAAATTAAATATTTTTATACACGAATTCAAGTCATTTCCCTATAAAATATTAATTGATATGGAACGCTGTGGCTACCGTGATGTGCAGCAATCACTGAAAATTACGGTCCTATTAATTTTCGTTAATTCCTCACTAAATGGCCTAACAAATTTACACAGACAAATGGTGTTCTTACTGAGCTGCACACCAAGAATATAATTTTTTTTTTTTTAATTAATACAATATTATACAATAAATTATTATAGTTAAACTTGACTTGTATAAAAATAGTGTAAAAAATTTAAAATCCATTTTTACTATTTTATTTGTATTAATTTATGTGGTGTGCGCACACTTACACACCTAGGAACGAGACGCCACTTATTTATACTGCTAATAAAACATTTATACTTTTTTTTAGTTTAAAATTTTACATAATATATATTTAGATGTTTAAACGAAAAATATTAGTTATATCATTGTAATTAAAAATATTATTCATGTATGAAACTTTTAATCTATATTATTATTATATTTTATACAGTTACATTTTAAAATGTAAAATTTAATTTAACCTACCGTTTTATCAATAATAAAATAAAGTTTTTTATAGAAATATAATATAACTACATCATTAAATATACCCATATAAAAATTGTCTTATCTCTTTGGTGATTAGATAAATAAAACTACTTTTATAACATTAATGCACTTTATATGTTTAAACATTTCAGTAAAATGTAATATATTATTACAGGGTTAAGCAGCATTATTTTCTAACAGCTTATTAAATCATGTATAATAGCTATTGTGGACCAGTTTTGTAGGTGGCTAATACTTACTCGACCAAGGTTATGCGATCATTGGTCCAACTCAATTACCCCAATGCAATATAAAATGACCCTTGTGACCACCTTCACTAAACTCACGGTGCACTATTTAATAAAAGGTCGATAAATCATGTTGCTGTCAAACCACATTTTTTCTTCATGTTATTAACGAAGGATCAAGAAGTTGGGGAGTAATTTTGAGATTGTAATCTATTTGTATGTATGTTGTACACGTTGACTCCCAATCATCTATTGTTATTTCGTTACTATTGGGATCAATATTATTATATTTTTCAATTATAAATAATGACTAGATTTTAAATTTTGATTAAAGTGCATTTTTTTTTAATACCAGTAACATTATAGGTTAAAATCTTATACAGACAGCCATTAACAGTTTGCTAGTAGTTGGTATAAAACTTGTTTTAATATATATATGTATTGAAGCTAGTAATATTGTACACAGATACAGTTATTCAATTTATTGATTTTAAGTGGAGCGATTTGTATTAGTGTTACAAGATGTATAATTTTTTTTCTGTATGTTTCTGTGATCATCTTTTGAAACAGTATAAAATTAATTCGATTTTCAATTCTGAGAGTGGTTTCTGATAAAAAAATTGAATTTAGTTGATAGTTCAAAGGTTAAAAGTAAAAATTTAAAGTACGTTTAAAAATAAAAACAGGAATATTCGTAAAATTAATCTTTTACTCAAAACGATTTTTGTTTATTTTTTATGATTAAAATATATATTATGTAGTCGTAGAAATTTTATTTTCCTAATTTCAATTATTTATATCATGAGCCTGTCAACTTACTGATTACCTGAAATTTATTATAAAACATTATAATTAATATAAAATAATGTAGGTATGCAATTTGTTTTTATCAAAATTTAGTTTGATCTACTGAATTAAGAATAGAAAAATAGATTTATACAAAAAAGAAAAATTCAAATTATTGTTTATTTTTAATAAGTACCTATATTCCTAAAATATTATCTTTCTAACACATTAAATTGCAATTGATTTTTTGTTCGTATGTTAAAGTATTAAAACCACTGATTAATTAAAAGTCTATTACTTGATCTTTTTGCATTTTGGAAATAACTATAAATTTTGAAATGTCAAAAATAATATATATTAGATAATTTAAACGCATAATAGTTATTAAATAATGAATATAACTAATTGTCAGGACGTACAGCGACAAATAAAGACGAGTTGGCACGTAAATATTGCCGTGTACCCAGTTTCATTAATGTTTATAATACGCGACTTATTCTCCCGGACCCTTTTCATCCAACTAGCTACATATATTTCGATTGAAACTGTCGGGCGGCAGTTTCACTCAAATGATGACCATCGTTGAAATTACTAAAATAATATTTCCATCGAAACCACTATTTATAGGTTTTAGATTTCGTGGCCTTTTAATTCAAACAAAATATATCTATACATTTTTTTTTTTTTTAATTGATAATTATATTTAAAAGTAGCTGTTTTTTCAAGGGGAGATGACGTAGTCCAAAGTTTTCCTTGACAAGCCGCCCCTGCCGCTCACATAGCCTTGGTATGATATTTGGGCGCGCTATAAATTTTTACTTTTAAGCAACTTTGTCAGGTATAAAGACTCGTGGTAAATCCGTACGATACGTCGATATTATAGTAGATTGTAATAAATTATTAATTATATATTATTGCCGATACTAGACAAACTTCTCATCATAAGAAGTAATAACTAAAAATCTAAAGGTCATCTATTTATCTATCTTGGACGAAAACTTCAGTCATCTAGCGTTACGATCGTGGCACGAGGTAAGCAAAAAAAATATAGGTAGTGGTGGCACGACAGTATATATTATTATCTTGAAGCAGGAGTTGTCCATTTTGGCGTTTTTATTTTTTTTTTACTGAATCAATTAATATCTATTAAATTGGAAAAATCTTAAAAATTTATGCGGATGATCCTTTTCCAAAAATCATTGAAATCGGACAGTTAGAAATTAACTTAATAAAGGAAATGTGCAAACTTTATAATAAAAATTATAGTGAAATCTAGAAACACGGTGGCTGCATCTCGGGTTGTCATGCTGACCAGTTCCCCTCTCAATTTGGTGTATTAAGTATAGACCTTGGTGGGAAAAAATTATGAAGCATTTCATTATTGCTATTTCACAACTTATTATTTTATTTCATATTTGTTTCGTTTCGTAAATTTCGTTATCGACTATCGCTTCATTAAGTCGTTGATTTGTGTTTCACAGTCTCATAATATGTTTGTTGTGTTTTCTGTTTAAACCTAATCTTAAATTTATTAAATTTTTTTTGTTCTAATTGTAATTAATAAATAATAAGTTGTAATAGTAACTGTTAGTTATTACTGTGTTCACACGCAATACTAAATTAGTAAATATATAAAAAATAAAATTAAAAATATAAATACATATACACTAATTTAATTAATAAAAATTAATATAAATAATATATATATAAATATGCCAACTAAAGTGTAGAAGCAAAGAATAAAAATAAGAAAATTAATTTTCCAAAAAGACTGTTGTCACGACAATTTCGTAAAAAATTCAAGGTAAAGGCAGTGTTTCCATTTCATGGACATATTGAAATATAGACAAATCGGCTTATGAGTACTCTCAAATGTTTGTAGGTATTTCTAGAATACAATTTAATGATATTCTTAAATCTAATAAAAAAATTTATGTAAAATACACTTATTTTGTTTTAATAATTAATTTACTTGGCGAGATATTATATAATTTTTATGACACGACACACTAAATACGAGAACACAATAAACAAAAGGCATTAGAAGTTTATTATAATTTAAAAATATTGTAATGGATATTTCTACTCAAAAAACTTTCTCGTCAAGTAAAATAATTATTGAAACAAAATAAGTGTACTTAATTAAATTTACTTAGCATTTATTTATGATATCACATCTTTATAGTGCTTAAAGATCTATTGTTTTTAACTCGGAGTTCAACGAAGTGTTTTTGTTGTGATGTTTATTATTTTCGTTCCCATTATCGCCGTACATCGACGACAACGGCCGCATGATAACAATTTTAGTCAGGTAGATACATGGAAAGTCCAAACTCAGAAATTATAAAACTAAAAATAATTATTCCGTTGAAAATAAATCTTTTGATTACGTAAACCTAACCTACACGAGTGCAAAACATGCTACTTCGTGCAGTACATTTTTGAGTGTGTCATTCTTCAATAATTATTGTATTATAGTTAAGCCGCCACCAATCAACCGTTTGTCTGTTCTTTTTGGCTCTCGACACTGCACTCTGCGTTAAAACCTAATGGCTATAGTAGATACTTATAGTTCTACTAACGTATTTTGTTTTTATTCATTAACAAACATTAGAACAAAGTGTGGAATATTAGATCAATTATATATTTTTTTATTGGTGTTTTAAAAAAATATAAAATATGAAATGTTTTTTTGGGGCAATACAGAATTGATTTCCGAATCAAATAAAAGTGTATAAATTGGTTCCCAAATAAAATTATTTATATGTGGGTCCCGGATTTCAATACAAAATGCATCTTTTTTTGGTTAATCTTAGATAATGCTTTCCAAGTTTATAATTTGATTCATGTAACAAAGACTTCAAAGGGGAAATTTTTATTTTGTATTTTTTTTGCATATTTTAGCATTTTTCGATCATTTTTTCTTTCTTAATGCATATTTGTACAATATACGAATACAATATATAGGTAGTATTTATATACATTACGGCTATAGATTAAATATACTTAGAATATTAAATCTATGATACGACTTATTTTTCTTATTATGAAACCTTGTAGGAATCCAATTCGTATGTTACCTGCAAACAATCTGGAAACCAACTAATAATCGTCTGTTTTTTGGTGGCTTCATTTTCTACAGATAAAAAACAAAAAAAAATTTTAACAGCATGTGTGCAAGAAGTTTTTGACGACTCTGACCAGCACTCACATCTGAAAGAATGATGAAATTTCGCTAACAGAATCTAATTGTAATCAGATAAATTTATCTTAAAATTATTTATTTTTAATGGTAAATCTACAAAACCATATTCAACGAATATAAAGGTAATTTTGTTGTTGTTTTGTTTTTAATCTTAAAAGTCTAAAAACAGACAAACCTTGATGGAAATTTTTTCGCACTCAAAAAAAAGTGTCTTACTTTTTATGAAAAATAAGTATGATTTCCAGTCTATGAAGTGTATCTGTTACGGCTAGAGTCCGAAATATGGCTAAAGTGCACATTATCCGAATATTGTGCATTCTAGCCATATTGGTAGGATAAAGTGAACACTTAATATTTAAAATCATAGTTTTGTACAAATTACCCGGCTAAAGTAACTTAAGCCATCGTGTTATGACATATAAGTTAAAAATTAAATATTGATAAACTAAATTTGATGCAATATTAAATTATTTTTATTAGATATTATTAACACTATTTATTAGATAACATTTTTTATATTACTATTTATTTGAACATAGTTAACTTTGATGATATTTTGAATTGCATAAAATTCCTGATGCTTTGCATTTGTATTTATTTGTTTTGCAATTTGATTTACACACACAACGTTGATAACCCTGACCACCTAACAATGACATATTTTTTACCATCAATCAATGGCTAATGTTCAAAATACTAGGTTAATATAGGAATACCGTGTAGTTTATTAATATGTAATTATTAACATATATTAATTAATTTTATTGAAATAAAATATAATTACATTAGCCATAACACGATGACTAAAGTTACTTTAGCCGAGTAATTTATACAAAACTATGATTTTAAATGTTAAGTGTTTACTTTATCCAACCAGTATGGCTAAAGTGCAAATTATCTGGATATTGTGCACTCTAGCCGTAACATATCCATTAAAATGTGAATATTTTTTTAATAAAAATATGGAAATTAATTTTAATTAATACTATGCCGAATATAATGGAATTCGTTACATTTTTACTTAAATTAATGATATTATATCTAGCATTCAATTACAACGAGTAATAAATACAAGCAAATCATTATTCAATTAAAGACCACTACTTTTTACTAAATAAGATAACTGCCTAAAACTGATGGCAGCCTATATTATAATAAAGATATGATTTTCTTTAAATTAATGTGAGTTAATAGCTTCATTTAAAAAATTTAAAATAATATCTTAAATTATTTTAATTTGATACTAAATATTTATTTTTTTTTTAACAAATAGTGTAGCATATCTGCATAGTGTATAAGTACCTAATTAGCTAATGTATTTATTATTAATAATTTTTATAATAATTACTGTAAAATATTTTATTTAAAAAATATAAAAATAGTTTATTAGATAATGTAGGTAAAATTAGATTTGCCCACTTAACAGAAATACCTAAAAATTATCCATATTATGCAGTAAAACATAAGTTTCAGGAAATGCATTCATAAAAATAACCATTTCTCTAAGTGGATGCGACCTAAATAAATAATATATTATTAAATAAATACATAGCTGTATAATAAGCTGAATCCTCTTTTCTTTTTCTTTTTTAAATTTGAACTGAATCTAATTTTATTCTATAGGAAACTATTATAAATTTGATTTTAAAAACAAAAAATAATTTCTCATAATTTTAATTTAGTGTCAAAACCGTACGCACTGTAATTATTTTAGTTATTATGTTGTATTATTATAACTTGTCTATATCATGGAATAAGTATATTTATTTAAATAAATGTTTTCTTTAGATAAATCAATTAGAGTTCAACTTTATCGTTGAGAAAATACGACCTCTAGTTACCTGTGAAAAACCAGCTTTTCGTCGTTTAATTCAATAACTAACAGGAATTAAAGATACGATGTCACATCTGAATTGTAAAAGTTTATCTAAAGAGTTAAAACTTAAGTATAATAATTATGTATCTACGTTAACTAGTTTAATTATTAAACAAAATTACATATCTAACACTGCAGATATATGGAGCACAAATTTAATAACAAAAGTTTTATCGAGATGACTTGCCTTTTTTAATAACAAAACATAAACATTATTCATATGAATAATATGTATAAAGTTGTAGAAGAATTAAAAGCAGTCATTACTTTTTAGATATTGTTGACGACATAAATTAAATTTGTGAAACTTATCGAATAAATAATTCTAAAATTACTCACATTATCGTTAAATAAGCTTTTATTGCCTTTTTAAGTTTCAAATAGTGAATAATAACGAAAAATAATGAAAATAGATGATGTTGAGTATATTAATTTTAGTGATTTGCTCTCTGAGTCAAATAATTTAAGTAACCTGAATATATAACAATATTTGTTTGTTCAATCATTTAACTTGTTGCGCACATACACTGAATTTAATGGCTACTACAGATATTGGAAAAATTAGCGATAAAAATTATTTATAAACGTTTAAAATTACATTCAATGAATTGAATTAGATAAAGTTTGTAATCATTATAAGGTTAAATTTCTTTTCCCAATAATCATTAGATGGAACTCTATTTTCAATGCAGTAAAATATTAATTTTTAAAGAAAAACTTATTCTTGGGTTTGAAGAGTTAAAATAAGTTAAATTAAAAATGGTAGAATGGACATTTTTAGAAGAATATTTTAAAATATTAGAGCCATTAGGAGTTGTTTTAGTTGAGCTTCAAGGTAAAAAACGCAGTTTTCTAGAATATTTTGCTCCAAAATGTTTACAAGAAATATAAAAAAAATTGAAAATTTTTTATTTTTATAAATAGCTTAGAAAGAATGAATATATATAGCAAATTACACTACATACAGAAAATTATAATTTGAACATTTTGTGACAATTTAAAGGATTTACGGTTATTCGTTTTTAAGTTGAAAATAAAAATCATTCTAGAAGAAAAGTACTATTACACGAGTAAATATAATCAATATATTATATTCAATGTTGTCAATTTTAACTTCGAACAATTATATAAAAGGAATTTGACTTTCCCGTAGAATTGTTTTTTTAACATAAATTGAATAACTTTTAAAAAATCATGTTTTAAATCTATAAATTTTAGGTATAAATAAAAACGTTTTAATGATTTTCAAACTGAAAAATAGTTTCAAAATTTTTATAGTTTAAGAATATTATTAAAACTTTTAATTTAATTAATTATTAAAAAAATATTATAGCTATAAATTTTCAATTACCTATTTTAAGTGAGAAATTAATAACTTATTAAGTTTCTTGTATTAAGCTTTCAAGTACTTTACCCATTAAAAAATGGTTTTATATATTTATGAAAAATAAAATAAAAATTTTAATTGATTATAAATACTTAAAAATGTCAAAATATTTTGAAAATTATTCCATAAGACTTATGGTATAAGTAATAGCAATTATAATTAAAACACTTTATAAAAATTTCAAGTTTCTACAGTTTCCCTCATTCAACACAGCTAGATACCTAGGACTTCACCTGAATAAGTGCTTCACTTGAAATAACCATATCCGTATCAAGAAACTTGCCTTAAACGACCGTCATTGTAGGCTACGGTTATTTCTCACAAATAATAAATACTCTGAATTAAAAGTTAAAGTTTTTTGTATAAAACTTTACTTAAATCACTTTGGATCTATGGTATACAATTCTGGGGTACTGCTTAAGTTTCCAATATCACAAAAATTCAACAATTTTAGAATATTGCCATCAGGAAGATGAAGAATGCTCCACCCTTTGTATCTAATTACACTTTACATAAAGAACCTTTCAATTAAAACTATGACAGGAAAAGCTGTGCGTTTCCAGAAAAACTTTCATACCGTTTGTTTTACTAAAATAAAATGAAATCTAAATATCTATTAGATGTTTTATATTGTTTTTTGAGAATCGAGTAAGTTTTGTGAAGATATAAACCCATTTCCCCAATATTACGAAAGGTACGCCTATGGCCATAATATAAATTATCTGGTTAAGAAAAATCATTAAAAATAACGAATTAACTACATAGAACAACGTTTAAAATATTTAACAGAAACTGCTATATTATACATTATTAATTTATTAAAGGTATACAATGCGTGCAGATGGGCATCCATAGTATCCGAGGAGGTACAGTTATGGGAAAGAAACTGACATTAGAACGACGTATCAACATAGCTATATGTTATAACAAAGAAAAACATGACGTTTAACTCTTGAGGTGATCACGTATTTAAATAAATTAAGTTACTGACATAAAATGTTTATATATATATATATATATATATATGTACATAGTATAAACTATAATACATTTAAAGTACCTATATGCTTTTCTGGCCCATCCTTTTTCCCCTAAAATTAAATTAGAATATAATAACTAGGTACCTACTTTTATATGAAAGATAAGTTATTATCAGAATTTCCATTTCATGCAATTAAAAAAAATCTTTTTAATAACATGTTTTAGTATAGAAGTAATTATTTGAATGTATTATAAACTTATCTTACACAGGTTTTTATTCGTGTTTCAAGACGATAATATTGGTTATTATTAGAATGTTAAGAAATAAATTGTTTGATTTTTTTCTATTATTTATAGAATTTTTTATTTATCATTAATTATTATTTATCATTTATTATTATATTTATCATTTTTTTTTATTTATGACTTATGAGTCATCTTACATGATATTATTTTGACTGTCGATTTAGGTCGATGTTGTCCAAATATCGTTTTTGATAGTAACACATTATATCCTATTTAGCGAATCCATGCAAAACTAATGTTGTTATTTATTTATTTATTTTGCATATGACATCAGCTATAATATCCTAACTTACACTATAAAGTAACAAAAAAATAAAAAAAATAAAAAATAAAATATTAAGTATGTAAATGGGTTTATTTTTTTTGAAAAGAGTATAAGTATAAATAAAAAAATAAGTATATAGATAAATAGTTAGCAGGTATAAATATAAATTTAACTGTGTATAAGTACAAGTATAAGTATGTTAACAGCAAGTAAATAATTAACAAAATAAAACAACAACGTATCATAAATAAAACATATTATATTCAAAATTGGTTTTATTTACTGATGGCCACTATAATAGTAAACTGTACATGTCTCATAATATTATTGTCTGTGTCGAATTTTATACATTTCTGTTGCTTTTTATTGTTACGCGACTCTGTAATTTGGAATCCAATATTTAAAAGTAATTTATTACATCTATTCATAAAAATGAATCCTTATTTCCTATTTAGTTGTATTCGTTATTGTCAGAAGGTTCATTGACAGCGTCAGAATTTTTTTTCAAGGTAGGGCCAATGGGAGATCAACAATTATAAGATTGAGTCACAAAAATGAGATTCAAACAAAAAAATTATAAAATTTGTAGAAAAAGTATGTAATTTAAAAAAAAATGAATAATATATATAGAAGTATATTAATCTAAATTACATACAGACTGTACAGTGAACAAAATACAAATGTCATTATTTTCTGCTTATGAAAAATGAGAATATTATTATATAGGTATGTCTAAGGTTAGGCCAGTGATAGGGCCACTGGTAAGGTCAGATAAGGCCATAGCCCTACCTAGCCCGTCTCTAGCGCTGCCACTAAGAAGGTTCTTTTGTAAGAAAAAATTATGAAAGTTGCGCGGAAAATTAGTTATACGAAAAAAATACATATCGTTGTCACAGTAAATTAAAAAACATATTAATTTATTTTCCAAACTGTTTTTATTCAAATTTATACATCATAGAATAGTTTAATTTTTTTTAAATGCCAGCAATTAGACGTACAAATTTAGGACAGGTGTTTGTGGCATCAACCTTGATAAATGATAATCCATTTTTTCCACATGACCAGCTGTATCCTGTCACCTGTTCTCGTGTCGGAATATCAGCAAAAATATTAATATACGTGCCCGAAAATAAAACTAAGAATGTTGTGTATCATAACTCATAAGGCATTAGAATAATAAACACTATTTTTTTGAGATGATAATTTTTTTTTTTTAATTATATTGACCTATATTCACTATTCATAGATAGGACAGGACGATTTCTATCTGGTCAGCTAGTTTATAATAAATAAAACAATATAAACTTTTTTTTTTTACTTAACCTAACATTTATTATGAAAAAATTTACATTAAATGTGTACAAAGTTTCAAGCTAAATGTATTGATGGCCCTTTTGATATTATAAATATAAAAAGATCTTTATTTAATTAATATTATTAATAATTTGTACATGTAATGAGTATAGAGTTCTAGATTACAAGATACTAGTTGTATATTTGTAATAACATTACTGTACAGTAAAAATTCAGTTGGATAAAATATAACTTCAGTCAACATATTGTGAATGAGTATAGGTGTACAGTAAAATCTCTGAATAGCGGACACTCACGGGACCGACCAAATTGTCCGCTATTGGGAAAAATTGATAAAATAATATGTATGTAACGGGACTATGCCGGGACCGGAAATTTTGTCCGTTATTGAGAGGTGTCCGCTAATTAGAGGTGTCCGTTAAGAGAGGTTTCACTGTATTATATAGTAAAACCTCCGTTAACGGACACCTCCCAATAGCGGACGTATTTTTAACAACGGGGACATTTTCACGACTTTTTAATGGGAATACCTCCAAATAGGACACCTTTCATTACTAATTATTAAAAATGATGACAACACGGTGACAGCAAAAGGCGTTCGTATTAGGTTTAACAGTAATTAACTCGTTTAACAAACTTGTTATAAAACGATAAGATAAGAGTACGATGTCTAACAACAATTATGGTTAAAATATAAATGTCTTGACTGCCAATGTTTCGAGTGTTTTGTTAGTCAATGATTACTTTTCGAAAAGTGCAGACTAGTGAATACGTTTTTTCGTTTAAATCTATATAATTATTTCATAATCACATTTATATTTCATATATAGAGTGTTTCTGAAATGAATAAGGTCACTAGTATACACGTACTTATAGTAAGTCTAATGAAGATTTTTTTCTATCTTAAAAATCTGGGATTTTTCATATTATTTTTAAAATATTATCTTAAATGTAAAAATAATTATTAGTTGTATTTTTTTTTTTTGCGAAATTCTCAGTTTGTCGCTCGTTTTTCACGTTCAAATTACTGACTAAAAAAAAAGTGGTGTGACATCGATTCGCATGAAAACACTGCAAGATAAACAGTGGTGATTGTTTTTTGTTATCATTTAACATTCATGATTTATCACCACATTGTTTTACTTTGTAAACTAATTAAGAAGATGAAATAATGACTCAATTAGGATTAACAGAGATATAAGTGATCTAATTTATATTTAACTTCTGATTTTACCCATGTGACTTTTTTTATGGGGTTTTATGAAAGAACAAGTTTATGCCAAAGAAGTGAATAATGGAGATGAACTTTTAATGAGAATTAATGATATAACTGATTGCTGATATTATTCGTCCAACACCAAATTTGTTGAAAAAGACATGGAATTCATTACATCGTTGTATGAAAAAGTGTATCGAAGTTAATGGGGGAGGGTCATATTGAACAAATTTTGTAGATAAAGATTGAAAATAAAGTAATTTGATTATTTAACAATGTAAAGTCACCGTTGTTAATCTTGCAGCGTTCTCGTGCAAAACGATGTGTTACACCATTTTTTTTTTTAGTCGGCGATTCGAGCATGAAAAATGTGCGACAAGCTCAAAATTGATGTGACGTCTTGATTCGTATGAATCGTGTTGGGTACACCTCTATGATACATTACCACTGGTCATTTCTCGTAAAAATCTATATTTTTACTCTTCGAAAAAAATGCACATAACATCTTTATTAGTAATAGTTTTTGTAAAATTAATTTTAAAAAACAACTCTTAAACGAATGCTTACGAAGTAGGTATTAACAATATGTTATAAGTTATAATACAAAACTGCTTACATATTGTCACTTACATAAATTTTATGAGGTTTATTTCTGTAACTTAAAAATGTAACATAAATGTATTATCATTACCTATCTTTTATGCAATTTATATTTAATATATATTTGAACATTTTTTTACTAATTTTGTTTCACCATGTTGGAATTTAGATATTATGTACCTATTTTTATCGTGTAGGAACTAGCATATGTACCTTTTTTCTACTGTGTAGGAACTAATGTATGTGATTGTTTACCTGATACTTTCGTGTAGGTACTTAATATTCCCTGGACACATATACACCAACAGCCAATACAATAGTTAGGAACCAGTTTCACCGTAAGCCAATATCTATACATATCTACCGGACCCCTGTCGTTCACCTGTAGACTACCTGCGCTATATTATTACCCTCACAATAAAAGAAATCATATTTCTTATTACATTTTACCGAGTAAATCCAATAATTCATTATTCTGACTAAATGTTTTTCACGTATAATAATTTAATGGGTATTATATGTTAGACGGATAAATTGAAGCAGTATTTTATGAAGACCGGTTTAAAATGTAATTGAATTTCAGATAAATTAGTAGTCGTTAAAAAAGAATACCTTTTTTCAGTTTTTAATCGTCTGGAAAGTGTTTTTGCATTGCTTCTGCAAAAAAAAAAAAAAAAAAAAAATACCTACCTCTACTTAAAAATAATCGACTAGTTGTTAATGTTGTTGTTATAAAGTTAAAAATTCACAGATATAAAATAAATATAATTATGTATACTATTATGAGCACATGTAAATTGCACCGATCATAATCTTTTTAAACCTTATTCTTCTTATACACCACACGCGTATGTTTTATTTACACACCAAAAACAGTATATATTGCCAAATAATTATTACTAATTAGTAATAAATTTAAATTAAATTGATAACTAAAAAATACGTATTTTGGATTGATAATTGTTGAGGTTATAGGTTCGTTAACACTGTTTAATTTAATATAAGTGAATGTTTGAATTTATAATTTGCAATTGAAATTACTGATTATAAAAAACAAAAATTCTTTACCATGAGTAAATTTTTAATCAATGATTAGTTCGCCAACAAGAATAATGGGTGTTCAGTTTATTTTTACCTACTCAGAACTCAGTTTTATAAAAATCTGTGCATCTGCATTCTCTCAAATTCCGTGCCTGTCTTGTCGGCAATAACCAAAAAATTGTTAAGGCCAAAAATATTAAGTTTAAATTGTATATAGTTTATTATAGTTTGTGTATAGTTTTAAGTGTATATTTTAATTAATTATTGATGAAAGTTTTACAATTTCAGAACAGGCTTGAAGACGATTTAACGAAGTCCAGAGAACGACTTCATGGATGTAAAATGTATTGTTCTTCAGGTTATTAGCATTGTGATGAATTGTCCCTTTCCCTAAATAGAATCATAATCTACTTATGACACCTAAGTGTTATTTAGTGTACCGAATTTATGACTTTATGATAAACTGAGACATACACTTAATACGTAGGTTACTCGTAATACACAATGTCTATTAAATTAATAAACCTACTTTGTAGTACACTTAAAAAAAATCTGAAGTTTTTTTATTTTTGAGACGAAAAATGTATATATATATATGTAATGCCACACATTCTAGCCAGACCGACATTAGCCAACCACTCCTGCCAATCACAGTCCAACCGACGTTAGCCACCCTCTCCCACCAAAAACCACCAGTTTGACTAGGTACTTGTCCACTTGTTTTGATTCATCCCAACCATTTTTATTTAGGGTATGGCCAGCTAAATATTACAGGTATATTATTAGTCTGCTGACAACTGCCGTATCTGTTTAAATGACTTCATCTCTTCTACATTTACTAATACAATTATCAAGTCAAGACTTTATACATAGACTTTAAAAGGTAAGTAATTTTTTATTATCGTTCCGGTAAATTATTTTATTTTTACTACCCAAAATTAATTTTTTATTGATATTTTAAATTAATAGTTTATAGTAAATTAAGTTAAACCGTTAAAATTGTAGGCACTATTATATAATAAATACCAACATTACATGATGATAATTTTAACTAAAATCACTATTTTTTCCTAAAACTATAAACTTTTCAAAAATATGTTGAGTAAATAAAATAACATTTAACAAATAATTATACTTTTATTATTATTTAAGTTTACAGTTTATAATTACAATACATTTTTAATATCTTATTTCAAAAAATAATATTATTCAATTTTTATAACTAAATTAAATTTTGTAAGAGTTGTTTACGTATTTAATATATAGAAGATAATATGAATTGAGTGTAGTGACACTACTCTGTTCATCAAAATTTTACATACCTTATAACTAATAAACTTTGTTTTTTTTCATTTTATAGGCTATTGTTTTGAACGACGTTATCTATTCATAAAGAATATAAACTATGATGTAAGTAAAATACTCAATATATATTTTATACATGTTAAGTTAATTTGTATTTGTAATAGACATCGCGTTTCTACAATAACACACAATACCAAGAATATTGATTTCAAAACTATCAGTATTGTTATAAATAGTTTCATATTCTTTTATTTAAATTTTTTTTAGTCGATAATACAGAATATTATATTTTTATAGTATAATATTATAATATCATTAATAATTCATATATTACATTTCTGAGTAATCATAATAGATATGTTAGTGTATTCAGTACAAACTGAAATTAGATGACTAGAAATTGGAATCCGTAAAGCATTAAATAGTGTCCATTATATTGTTATTATTGTTTATTATTGTCAGTTTCAATAAAAGTATGTATATGTATTTCAGGTGTTATTTGAAAGTCATCATTATCTTAATGACTTGCAACATGATGGTAGACTGCGCGCCAAGGGTCCCTGAAATCATAGAATGGAACGTCGAAAATCATTTTTGTGGGTCATCTATCCCAATTGTTATGGGGCTAATTTGCAAACTCCCCGATATTCCTGTACAGGTTGTTGAAGGTAAGTCTTGCAAGCATAATTAATCATTTCATCTCTGTTCGAGTTTCATAACTTTTATTGAATATTTGGAAAATAATTCGGAACAGCTCTTATGGTAGAGATTCCTTTTTTTAATAGGACGTCACTTAGTAATCTAAGTATTATGTAGCACTTTTTGTATGAGCATATCGTCATATTTTTATCATCGTTAATTAAACTTATCACTTAAGAATACCTGATTAAATATAATATAATAGGCTTGCCATTCGTCTCAGTTTTAAAAGAATGTTTGGGTGTCTTGGCTGGTCATTCAGTTTGTTCCAGTTAATAGAATCCGAAAGGAAATAACATTCAATATTGTATTATTTAACAATAAAATACAAAATGATATATTGTATACTATATTATTACATCATTATCTTATGATATCTAACTTACTAAATCTAATCAATATGGTTTTAGGCTTATTAATCACCACACGAGTAGGTATATAATTTTTGTTATAGTTTTGTTTGCGAATGTACGTACTTCCGTGTTTGTGTGGTTAGATTATTTTGGTTGAAATTTATAAAATAAAACACATAAAATATCAAGTACTCTTAATAATAAATTACCGAATGAATAAAATAAATTTAAAAATTGTGTTAGGTAATAAATATTAAAACAAAAAAAGGATATACTTAGTTATATAGGTACTTTTTATATATTATTTGTTAAATTTAAAAAAAAAACCATCAATACCATGTCTCAGTCTGGCAGGTAATTACGAAATCTAGTAACCCTATAATATAATATTTCAAATAAAAAATGATATATAATTTAATGACAAAAGACCCATATAAGGGAAAATTCAAATTAATGTACTACATTGGGGTGTCCAACTTGCGGCCCATGGTAGATAATGATGCGGCCCTCACTTCAATTTAAAAACTATTAATTAATTGTATATAATATATTAATATTAATGAGAACAAATTTATCATAATAATATAAAATTACATAATATTAAACATTAAATAAACTTTAATAGTGTTTAATACTTTTATCTTAGCATAATAGCACGGGCACACATTAATTATACGAGTGATTAGTGGATCAACTCGAACCGATTTTGATAAAATATTTTATTATTGGAGATATGTCCACGGCATTGATCTCGTGTCATTTATCAACAAATAAAAATAAAACACTGTATGTATTAACTATTATTATTAAAAACTATGCTGCCCGCAACAACTTCTACCTATATGATGTGGCCCAGACTTCACAAAAGGTTGGACACCCCTGTACTAGAAGAACATTTCTTTTAAATCTTAGATATTAAAAGATAATTTCATAAAGAAAACTAATGAGAGTAATCGACTCGTAAATGAATTTGATTTTTCCTTATTTAAAATACGGTTACTATCATAGCAATAAGAATACTTCATCCAGTATATTATATACATTATCTCTGTTATTCATTTTAGATACTACTATTAATCAAGGGACTCGAGTACGACGTGGTATCGTAGATGATTGCTGTAGAAGTGCTTGTACTCCAATTTACATGCAATCATATTGTCACGAAGAACTAGAAAGGTAATTTATCTTAATTTGAGTGTACCTATTTATCATGTAATAAGTAGAGAAGGGTTTTATATAATTTTGAGAGAACTTTTTTGTTTGATTAATAAATTAATTAATTTTACAATTGTAATAACTAGGATCATTTAAGAAAAAAGTTTCAACATTCATCAACATTAAAACATTTTTTAGTAATTTAAATATAAGTAATTTAGCCTAGTTAAATTTTAAGTTATTGATGCTAGAATCGGTTAAAATCGGTAAAAATCGGTTTGTTTGTTATTTTTATATATTTTAAAAATTCACATAAATTTCAGAAAGTTTTTATTACTAATAAAATAGTTATATTTTTTTATTAATGTTTTAAATTAAGATAATTGAACAATATTCAATGTCTTTGCATATAGGTTTATTGTGTCTAAAATAATTTTCTGTCTTGTTTATAAACTAGATATTAAAATAGATAATTTAAAATTTAAGAAATTACACAATAATCAAGTGTATTATATTACATAAGTATTTAAATATTTGTGAATTTCTAAAGTATAATTATCTTTATGATTTATAGGGTTAGCACAGATAAACCGATTATCAAAAATCATAGAAGCCGTAGAACACCAACAATACCAAAAGAAATAACTTCAAGAATAGCAAAAGGTACTAATAGTCATTACAGCACCAGCACCAATATATACAACTAAAAAGACTGAAGTTTAAGATAGACACAAGCGCAATAACAAAATGTCATCAACGGTTTCCATGATTTAAAAAATTATTTTAATCAACATACATATTTTTTGATACATTTTACTTCCATATTTTATAAAAGTACAAACAAATTTTAAAACAATAAGTTTTTTTTCAATAATAAACAATAACTAACACTTAAAAAATATTATATTTTAATAATAAAAAGTTTTTACTTATACAATAAAGCCTTGATAGTCAGGACAAATTCAGATCAAGCATTGTCCAGATTACTGGAAGGTTTTCAAAATTACTAACTCAAATGACAAAAATCATAATAAATACCTTGATGTTGTGAGCCTGTTATTATTGATGGCTGAAGAAATACAAATTCATGACAAATATGTACTCAAGTTATTAAGCAATATTTAATTAATTTTTTTAGTTATTTTAAATTACTACATCTAAAATTGTTCATGCCAAATTCAAGTATTTCTATTCTATTAATATCCAAGTCATTACTAATGTGTAATTCAGGCGATTGATTTTAATTTACAGATGAAGTGAAAAAATTAGAATGGTTAGATGCATAAAATTATGTATTAAAATAATTTTGAAATCAAAAATAAATTTAGTAAGCAGACAAAAATATAATAAAATACATATATAGTATAGTACACACATAGAAGTACATACCTGAAAATAAACATTAAGCTTAACATTTTAATGTAAACTTGGAAGAATATTAGTCTTTAATTTAATATTTCTTGAAATATCAATATTTTCAAAACTAATTTATCAAACCCATTTTTTCTCATGTACTTACAAGAAATTGATAGTTTCAATTATTTAAGTACATATTAACATAGTATATGTGTTACATTCTAAATAGGAAATTTTATGTCTCTGTCAATCTAACATGCAATACACAAAAATTGTATACATAACTTAAATAAAATACAACAAATCTAATATTATACACTTATCTATGATTTGATTCATTAATACGGTAGATGACAGATGATAAACAAGTCATAAAATAATATAGATACCATTCTACATGAACGTTGATTTGCAAGTGGGCATTCATAGACTAACTATTAATGTTAATAGAGTCTGGTTTTATGCCTATAGATGTATGTTATTATTGTTTGTAATTTACTTAAACTTTTAACCTTTTAAGGTAATTATTCTAAATAATATAAATCAACACTAAAATAATAGTAATTGTAAATTGTATATTATGTATTTCACGAAATAAAATTATAATTATAAAAAAATAATGAAACTTGATAACTTCAGTTTAAGTCTTAAGGATATTTAAGCATAATTTTTAATATTTTCCATTTTTATGTTCAATGAAAGTAAAATATTTAATTATTCATCTGAATAACTTATTTTAATTCTGTTTTATTATAAACAATACTTTAACATTTTTTATACAACCTTGTATAAAAAAAATTTCTTTTTTATTAACTTGATACTTCATATTCAATATCAAGTGTTATTCGTTTGATTCAAGCCATAAATTATTTATAGATTTTTAATTTCCAATATAGTCAAACTTAAACAACTCGATAAATATTCATCAAAACATAAACCAATTGAAACAGTTACATACAATAATCGTTTAATACAAGATTTACTTTAGAAGATCATAAGAATTTAATAAATATTGACGTATATTTTCTTTAAATTGTTTACCTACTCTTTATTTTCATCAGTTGATAAGTCAAATATTTCATTAGGCAAACGGCACTTTGGTAAAGATATTTTGCCATTACCAGAATATAAACCAAAATATCCTTTAGTCGTTTTTTTACATTCAAAGTGCAACAAATAACAATGCTCGCATTTAAATTTTAAATAAAATTACTCAAATTATAGTAAGTAACGTGTACTGTATTATCTATGTGATAAAACGCATTTATAATTTAATTTAAATGCACTGATTTTAACTTAAACAATTTTTCCTTTAACGTATTTTAGCTAAATAATAGGTATTACTCTCGCTTTTAGTGTTAACATTTATTTCTAAAAGTAGAATAAATTAATTTGAAATATTCGTATTATTACCAAAAACTAAAACACTTTAAACTTGTGTCAACAGGGACAAAAAAATAAATTATACATTATAGCACATGAACTATAATCTACAAATTCAATAAGATCATATTTTGATCTACCTATAAACATGAAATGTATTATTTGGATAAAGCCGACTAATGCATTCGAGTTCGATATGATCAGCACATTCGCCATCTGTGCTCATTAAATGTTTGCAATCATTATAATTATAAATAATTGATTTGTTCGAAAGATCACTAATGACAAATTCTTTATACATTTTCCAATTATTCATCATCAAGTTAACAACTCTTAATCGAATATCTCGATGTTTTTCTAGCGCATCAAATATTACATAATATGACACGGAACGAAATAAATAATTTCTATCGCTCACTATTGGAATTAATTAATAATCCATTTTAAATAAAAACTAATACACACACACATATATATATATATAAAATAATTATAATATTATGAATAAAATTCAACAAGAAATGACAAAACGATGAAATCAATAATAGTATTAGGTATTTTATTAATTATAATAAAACAATAAAATTCAACAATTCAGACAACGCCACGACGACGACAATAACGCGGCAACAGACGTAGGATTGTGGCGCGCAGTGTGCACTGTGCACAATGCAAAAATGTATAGCCGGGCAAAAGTGCACATCGCCACCGATGACAGCGGCACAACACTTCAGCAGTATCGCAGTAGACACGTCTAGAAGACTGTGCAGTTGGTATTGTGAACGCGCACGATGTGTGTGTGTATGTGTGTGTGTGCGTACGACAAGCGCTGGGCATCGTTACGCAATTACACGGAAAACTATTTAGTTGATATTTGATGTGTTTTCAGACGTTTTTCATTAAATGGCTCATCTGCACACCGAGTACTTGCGTTTGAAAAACATAAATCATGAAAATCGGTCGAGTAGAACTTCAGATGGGGCTGTCCAAAGAAATCGTTGCATGTTTAAATAACATAGTTTACGATTAGGTACACGAAGTTACACAATCATTTTTTGGAACGGAAACGAAATATGTCATCATATTATATAACTAGATATTTTTGCTAGAAGACAATATTACTTGTTGAAATACGTACCCGGAAATTTATCTAAATCACAATATAATAATACTATTTATACATAGAAGTAAAAAATAATTTATAATATTATTATATATTATTGTGTCCAAGGCCCAAGCGTTGTAGCTCAATTGGGCGTTTGATTTGTGAGTATTCATAGTGGGACTGATTTTAGTCGGAGAGCGTAATGCTGCGTTTCTCCGTGGTCTCAGCGATTCGGTTCGACTATTATATAGAATCGTGAAGTGCCGGTTATTGCAGCGTTCCGGACAATTATTGATTTGAATTAAGAGTTGTTACATGGCGTGATCTGCGTTATCACCATGATTTTTTCCACCTCTGACCTTAGATTGTTGTTTAGGGATTTATAATTTCTCTACGTATCTTGGTAGTGTAAAATCATTCCCAACATTTTTTTGGATTATTTTTGTAATTGATTAATCTATTTGATTAAAATAAAACTCGTGTTTTGAGAAATATTTTTATGATGATTATTGGGACCAGTCCAATGTGTGATCTACTGATAAACGGCTGGTCCAATGTATGATCTACCAATAAATGGCTGGTCCAATGTGTGATTAACTATTAACTATATATTATGTCCATACTGCAAAAGTATTTTTTAAATCTGATAAAAAATCATCAAATATTTGAGTTTGTACCAGGTGGCATGACCGCCACCATTCTTCTTTAAGTTGGCGGTCTAATAGTGGAGATGCACCATTAACTTTAATATTATACTTAGACTTGACTAACTTCCATAACGATTTTATTGTTTGAGTATGAGCTCAATTTCAATTCATCAAAAATTATATTTTTAAATAAATAACCCATTGTTGTAATAGAATTCATTTTAAAATTTAAATCGTTACAAAACTAGTTATAAAAAAAAATTGACCAACAAACGAAATGACACGAATGAACGCTAAATGGTAACGGAATGTTTAAATGATGTATTTTAGAAATACAATACAGTCGTAAAATCCATATTATATCGATAATTATATAGGTATAGCACTATAATGTAAAATATAGATATGTTTTCAGTAGATCACACGTTCTACCAATAACGCTTTATCGTAGATAGCAGTTTATCGGTAGATCACACATTGGACCGGTCCCTGATTATTATTATTTAATTTTTGTGATCTTAATCACATTGTCTATCAAACGGAATGCATTGTGATATTATCGTCGCGTTATATTCAATTATAAAATTCCGTGACTGTCTGTTTGACAAAGCTTTTAAACTATGTGAAATTCTATGTGCACTGGTAATAGTACATGTTCACTTATTCTGTTGATAGTATGGTGCAATGTTTTGTTACTAATATGCATTTAGCATTCAGAAAAAAAAAATTAAATCATTCTATTTTGTGGGGAAAACAATGTTTTTAGTTGGTACCTAGATAACTACTGTAGTAACGCGCATAGCCAGGATTTTAGATTTGGTGAGTGTTAAACGTTTAATTTTGGTCGAAAAGTTTAAAGCTCAAATCTTGACACAATTTGTCAAAAGTCACCAGATTTATGATGCCATTAAAAATGACTACCTCTATGTTATCTTTTTATCCATTCAAATTGGTCTTCTCAAATGTATTTTTTCATTAAATTACTCTTTTTTTAATTAAATCATGTAGTTTAAAAAAAAACTTATTGGACATGCAAAAATAATTCTTAAATTGTTATTCACTCTTAAGCAAATCAGAAAACAATCAAGTCAAATGTATCTCTTTATCTCTGTATTGGATTATAAGAGTTCCCATATGATATGAGAGTCCCTTATTTTAGAAGGGCCGATATAAAGTGCGCATTACATCCTCTGTGGTAATCTCATAAAATATGGTCTCCTGATCCTCTTTATCTTAATTATGCCACTGAGATGGTTATCTCTTGGTCCAGCAATTGACAAAGTATCATAATTTTATCCAGCCATAATATTTTATTTTATATTAATTGGTGATGATTGGCGAATGTCCAAAAATTTTACAAAAATTACCATCGATAAATGCAGATATTGATACAGACTAGAAAATTATCCTCATTCTAAAACTTATATATATATTTAAGTTTTTGTGCAAATGTAGTTTAAATTTTTCAGCAAACTAGTAAGCGGTTACAAACTATGAACACTTCTGCTACAGAATTGAATGAAATAATGGAAAAACTAATCTCACAGAAAGATTGAAGCAATAATTATTTGGAACATAATTTATTTTATGTAGTCAACATTTAGAAGCAAACCAATATGAAAAATACAAAAAAAATCTTTGGACAATTTTACATATTTATCTAAGTGGTTTAACTTCTTAGATAACAACATTTTTTAAGTGATCGAATGTTTATAATAATTAAACAATAAAATTTCTTACAATGATTTAGCTAAAGTCGTTTAAACATTATAGTTAAAAATATTTTTTCAACCAGTCTTTCTTAGTGAGTATTGCACAATAAAAACTTTTTCAAATATTTATAGTAAAGAGAAAAACGTGTTCTCTAAATGGACAAAAATATTGTCATGTAGTACTCAAGAAAATGTCAAAAATATATTTATTTTAGTTTCTAATGAGTTGAGTATTCCACCATCAAATGCATATGTTGAAAGAGTTTTTTCCATAATTAATAAAAAATGGTCTAAGAGAACCTAACTACTACAAAGTAGAAGTTATAAAATTAGAACTTCAAACAATGAATTGAACTTTGAAGAAAACTATTTCAGATTTCAGAGAAAATAAAATTAGATGAAGATTTATATAAAGTAATAATAAGTAACTAAAAATATTCTTTTAAAACTAAAATAATTAATTATTTTTATTTTTATTTATATTATTTAATATAAATTAGTTAATACATAAATATTAAAAAAAAAAAAAAAAACTAAAAGTATAATACAACAAAAGTAAGAGGATTTTTTATTTATTTTATTCTTAATTTTTAACACAAATGTAATAATTTGTTCTTACATTTTATCTTGTTTGATAACCTAACAAAAGTATTACTCAGTTAGTATTTCGATTATACCTACTAAAAGTATTAAAATACAAGTGAGAGATTTTTATTTATTTTACTGTTAATATTGTGTAATATTAAGTTAGAATTATTTCTAGGCCTACTTAATTTTGTATACCAAAAGTATTCATATACGTAATAAAAGAAAGAGCCATATTTCTATTATTATTTTGAATTTTAAAGAGCTTTAAAAATTAACAATATTTTAGTTCATTATTCTAATAAATCAAACCTTATATTGTTAAAAAAAATATGTCCTGTATTGTTACATTGAAAAGTGATAACCCTGCGTGACGGGGCATTAGAGAAACAGATAGTATGAGAATTTTAGTGTAAATTGGGGCAATTAATTCTATGATTAAAATATAATATTTTATTTTTAAAAAAGAAAGGTAATAATTTTATATTGGGGAAATAAAAAGTAAACTCATACAAATGAAATGAAATCACCTACATAGACACAATGTTAACTCTTACAAAAGATGATAAAAAAGGATACTTATCGTATTACTGTAAAAATTTATCCTTGTAATATACTAATACATAATATTATACAAAAGTACAAACTTTAAACAAAAATTGCTTGAAAAATATAAAAAAATATTATAAAACAATAGTCATATTACGTTTATTTTTGTTAACAAGCAATGGTTTATTTTTAATCGATTCAAAATTATTATATTTTTTGTATTGACATAAAGTAAATTCATGTAAAAATTAAGTACAATTTACTGTGCATGTTTTTTAGGGATGATTTTACAATATTAAAGTAAGTAGCAGACATTATGTATGTAGAGTGAGCATTGCAGAAAACCACACCGAATATTATACTATATCTATGGTTGATGCATTGACCGCTTGCAACAATGTATTTATTAGGAAGTCGATTTCTTCATCTGTTACTTTGATACTTGTAAGAAGTCTGATGCTGGGCGTAGGTATTTTGTATTCACGATCACTCAAATATGAAGCTGTAGTAATGGCTACACCTTTTGATATAGACTAAAACAAAATTTATAATATTATAAATCAACATAAACTATTGTTTTGATTGTAAAGTATTTTAATGGTTACCACAGACTGTTTTAAATATAAGGTTGAATGGGGTAAGTGTATAAACGGGGTAAATATAAAACCAGATGTTATTATGATCAGCGTTTAATCTGTTTATAGTAAAACTAGAAATTTTTAAAGTGATAGTTGCATTGGATATTTCAGTATACTTTGCAGCACTGTACTAGGACTTTATCACGCTGCTATTACAAAATATATAGTGTGACATCGATGTTATTTAATCGTTAAGTAATTTATAATTAGTCAATTGCTGCTTAGGTGAAAATGGTATGTACGTATGTTAGGAAGAGCTTCCGTGCTACCAATTACTTCAAAAATGATTTAAAGACAGTAGTAGATAACATAGTAGCAGGTAGATTAACTTATAGTGCTGCATAAAAAATGTATAATATTTCTAGGCCAACTTTGTATGTACATTCCAAAGGAGAAAGTGGTATGAAATCAGAAATGATGGGAAGGCCTACTGTTTTATCACCTGATATTGAATACCGTTTATCTGAATCATTAAAGACTTTGGACAAGTATGGTTATGGCTTTAGTCGCCGAGAAGTATTAAATTTAGTGAGAGAATTTTTAAAAATGAATAAAATTAAGAACTCATTTGGTAAGGGGATCCCAAGTGAATATTGGTGGTTAGGGTTTGCAAAAAGAAATAACTTAAATATTAAGAAACCAAGAATTGTTGAATACTCTAGAAAAAAAAGTCTGTAATCCGTTTATAATATATAACTACTTTGAAATTTTGCATAAAACTATAAAAGAATTGAATTTAGAAAATGAACCTGATAGAATATAGAATTTAGACGAGACTTCTTTTTGTCTCGATCCATCAAAAACCAAATGTATTGTTGCAAAGGAGTAGCATCAACTAGAACCACTTTTGGTAGTGGTAGAGAAAATACTTCAGTATTAATGGTATGTAATGCTGCAAGTGATAAAGAACCCCCATTGATTATCTACAAAGGTAAAAATATATGGGATAAATGAATTGGTAGTGAATTTTTGTTTCCTGGTACAACTTATGATGCCACAAATAATGGGTGGATGGAGAAGGAAGTCTTTATAAATTATTTTCAAAAAAGTTTTATGAAAACTACTAACCCAAGTCCACGAAATCCGATTTTGTTGGTTTATGATGGACACTCATCACATATTAATTGACCCTTCCTTACATTTACCAAATGGGGAACTTCTTATCTATTTATGTTTTATGTGTTTATTTATTTTTTTTTGAGTTTTATCACTGTTGACTATTTTTTTTTAATTTTAATTATGTTGATGTTATATTTTTTAATATTCTGTGTTGTTGTATTGCTCATTGACGCCATACGAAATAATAATCACATATTAATATAGAACTAGTAGAAATTGCAAGAGAACATAATGTGACTATATTATTACTTCCACCTCACTCAAGTCATTTACTACAACCTATGGATTTGTCTGTATTTAAATCTATTAAAATTACTTATGATCAACGTTTGTGTACATGGATTAGAAATCATAAACAACAAAAACTGCCAAGACAAGAACTATCAAAAATAATATGTGAAATTTGGCTTCAGTTGGACAAAAACATAACCATCAATGGTTTTAAAAAGGCAGGAATATTTCCTTTTAATAACTCAGTAATTTATAGAACTCAGTTTGACCCATGAAATCCTAAAAGATGGGATGATCACCAAACAACAATTAAAAATACAAACTTAAACAATGAGGCATCTACTAATCAAATGTACAGTTATTGGTAAAGACAACGACTAATTATCTTCTTCTATGCAATAATTTGAAGAATTATTACTCAATACTATGAAACAAACTGAAATAAATAGAGCACAATTAAAATGAAAAATAGGACACGGTAGATCAATTATAACAACAGATGAAGCTATGCAAATTTTAAATGAAAGTGATAAAAAAAAATAAAGAAAAAGAAGAGAAGATTTCAAACAAAAAGTAAAAAAACAAGAAATTAAGAAAAGAAAAAGTGACTAAAAGTGGATCAGATACTAAAAAAAAAATTCATAATAATAATAATAATGGTGACTCAGATATAGATTATGAATCTTTATTTACAATTGGAGATCATGTAATTGTATGTTATGAAGGTGAATATTTTCCTGGGGTAATAAATGATACAAATCCTGATAGTGCATTAGTTAGTGTTATGGTGATGTTTGGTGCTGGATGGAAGTGGCTTCAAGTGGAAGATGAGCTTTGGTATTCATATGACAATATTATGCAAGTTATTAAACCACCAGTACGTACTTCCAACTGTAGATAATATGTTCGTGATTAAAGAAATAATCAATTATCGAAAATAATGAGCAACAAAAAGACTTATAAATAATTACTCAATATGTTCTTATCTGTTAAGTTTGTTATATTTTAAAAGTTACTTAATTTTAAGAAAAATTAAAAATATTATTCATTATTAAGTTGTACTTCATAAAAAAAAGTCTGAACCAGTGTGATTATTATAAGTAAATTTTACTTATTGTTTTATTTTGTTATGTTTAAAAACTGAAGGAAAAATGTACTTATTTTTTTATTGATATTTATACAGTCAATTAATTGTTAATTCATTAAAAGAGATGTTGAAAAATATTTATACTTATTTACTTATAGGTAAGTAACTTATAATAAGTATTTACAATCAAATAATTACTCTTTAGTGAGTGATAACATAATTTATTTGACTGTAAATTCCAATTAGGTATATTTAGAGGTATTACATTATGGAACAATAAAAATTTAAAGTTAAAAACAAAAAAAAAAGTATTGTAAAATTTAAATTGAACTTTGCATTTTCGTGTCACACTTACCCAACTTCACCTTACTAAGTTAATATCTAATAATAGTTTATGATTTTGAGCAGAGCGATGAATACCTATATTGATTCTGTGTGTTTCTTCTGTTTGTCATCACATTTTGGTATAGTAAAATTGCTTTAATTTCAACTTTTAGGGAAGTTTTTGATAGAAAATTGGATCTGTTTGGTACTCCAGAGAGGAGAGGGTCGAAAGTTAACAATTCCTAGTACTTTTAAAAATAACTAATAACCACCAAATCGAATAACTTATAAGAATTTTCATCACTTTTATCATTTTCTATACAGGATATAATATTTAAAATATTTTGAATCTTTTTGGACTTAATATATAGACATTTGATTTTTTGGATTGTTTTTGTAAATGTGGATAAAAAAATAATGTCATCTCCTACTAAGTTATAATCTTGCACACAAGTCAACCATTAAGCTTCTTAAAGTGAGTTAAGTTTACATTATTTTTTACGGTATCCTAATATCTTCTTTTCATTCTTGGTAATTACTATAGTGAATCTAACTATTTTATCATTTATAAAATTAGTCAATTGATTACATATAAAAGGAAGAGATGGTGATAAAAAAGTAAATGATAAATACATCAAATATGAATGAAATCTAAGATGTATGACTTACGTAATCAACAATTTTTTTCAATATTTGCTGTTGTTTGGTATGTGATAGAGATTTATTTATTAGGTACAGATGTTTTAATGGACTTGTTGCATCAGATTCTAGAATAAAGTGTTCAGTCAGTTGACTACTGCAAATACTCCTATGTAGACTTGTACTTCTTTCTCGCAGTTTCACCAACATTTCTGGATGTTTTTCAATTTGATCCAAAGCTTTGATAGCGGCCGCTGATAGTAGTGGAGGTAGCGATGCAGAAAAACAGTAGCCTGGAATTTAAATAAGTAAAACATTATTTTTTATTTTATAGTACTTTAAAATGTAAAATTAACTTATTTTAGGCTAATATGAAAGTATTACATATTAAATGTATATTTTTAAGTACATCAAAAAACATTAAAATAAATAAAACTACTGAACTCGCAAATTATATAGCTAAAATATTTTTTTTCTGACTGATTCCGTGATATCATATAGTTTTGTTACATTAAGATTATGTCCAATTTAATTATTATTATTTATTAATTAGAATTAATGTAAAAGTTATTAACCCTAGCAGTTAACGATTATGTTAAAAACTGATGATACAATCTTTTTAAACATAGCGGAGAAAATTTCAAGTTTTTTTTAACAGCCAACTAATAAGCTATACATTTTATACAAGAATAAACAATAGAAATTATTGTAATTATTCATTCTTAATATTTATATTATCAAAATAAACTTATTATAAATAACAGCATCAAATATTTTCATTACCAAGACCAGATAGTCTCTGATGATCGACAACAAATGTTGAACCCACGCAAAAACCACCAACTGACGACAAAGATGTCTCTAAACTTCCAATAATTAAATCGACTTCGTCTTTCTACAGAAAAAAGAAAAAGGAAATAATAATTAAATACTTTATTATTAAATTAAATGTTTAATACAATTATGTACATATAATAATTAAAGACGAATAGGTTTTCTTTATCTGGCTTTTAAAATACACAAACTGTTACTTGCTATTAATATTGTCAATATAATATTATTGTTGAAAAAAAACCTATATCCTTTTGAATAAAAATACATTTTCGTTATTCTTACTGGTATATTAAAATGTTCTGTAATTCCGCGACCTCTTTCACCAAGTATGCCGAATGATATGGATTCGTCAATGAATATACGGATCTTATGTTTTATTCGAATGTCAATCAATTTTGGCAAGTTGCAAATATTTCCAGTGTTCATATAAATGCCTTCGACAATCAAGAATGCTTTTCTGTTTTTTCTTCTCTTCTATAAATTATATAGGGTACATAAGGTTTATATGTTTTGAAGAAATAAGAATCACGAAAACAGATTTGAATTTGACGTTAAGTCTACTTTAGATTGACTTTTCCACGTTTTTAATATTATCCCCCAAAATCTTGAAAAGGTTGTATTAAAAAAGAGTAATTACAAAATTGATATACTTACATTTTTGGAAAAACTAAAATCAAGAAAAATAAAATATGGGAGAATCAATCTCAAGAAGATTTGGGGACAAATTCAAATCTGTTTTCAGAAATCTTTTATTCTATGTTGCACGTGTGTTAGACAAAAGTAAAAAAAATCATAGCTGCCAATCTCTTTAAAATTACGGATTTTTAATATTTTTTTTAATTGGTAAATGAACTACTTAATAAATAGCAAAATATATGACAAAATATTTATAAAATTATACTACGTGTAAGAAGTGCTGACATATACATTTGATGTAAATTTAAAGTATTATAAGTTTTTGAGTTGTACATAAAACCAAAATTGTTATTGTCCAATACTAGTTTTGTGTAAAATTCCCATTTTCCTTATTATTTTTTTTTTTTTTTTTATTATTTTGAAAAGTACTGAGAGTTGGAAATGAATCAAAGTACCAATTATATTCAATTTTCCACTAGAAACCACCAACAAAATCAAAAATTAAAGTATTTCCATTGCCCTAGAAAGTAATGTATATAAAAAAAAGTAAAAAAATCATATTGTCAACTACTACAATCAACATTCAGCTTAGATTCTAAAATGTTAATAGTTTTTGAAACATATATTAAAATGGTTAAAAATCATAATATAAATCTATACACAATTTAACATAATACATAAATAGTTAAAAGCTAATATTATTTTTTTGTAAATTACAATAGAATTTATACTTACAAAGATATATTTTTGGAATTATTTAATTATTTAATTAGATTTCGTAAAAAAAAATTACAAAGGAGTATCTTATAAATTTTTAGGATCCATGGTAGATTACTTACTGTTGCATTTTTCTCCAAGATCAACCGTTCCAAGTCTTCTGGACAGTTGTGTTTGAAGTACACTACTTCTGCTTTAGAGGATTGTAGACCCTTTTGTATTGCAAAGTTCACTTCTTCGTCCCTAAAACATTTAAATATTATTAACAAAATAAAAACAAATTGTTATAGGTTAAGTATTGGATTGTTATTTACTACGCACACGTATACAATATCTCTAAATTTAACGTATGCTTGAATGGCGCTAGTAATCGTAGAGAATCCATAAGAGTATATAACGGCTTCTTCCATTTCCATAAATTTAGCAATTTTCTCCTCTAGTTCTATATGTATATCTAAAAACGAATAACGGAAAATTTACAATTATGATTTAAATTTATAATATTTTTTATTCATACAAATCCCAGAAATTACAGGTTCCTTAGCTCAAAAACCAACATCAAAATTTAAAATTATTGGAAGCTATTATGATAGTTCATTAAAACCATTAATCATGATTTACCTTTTTCGATATAGTTTAATTTGTTGAACATTATTAATTAACACCATTACCTTTAAAGGAAGAGGTTAACCATACATATTATTACAATTTTGTTTTTATATAAAAATATTCTTTTTTAAAAATGAGTATTTATTGTAAATAAATAATAAGAATGACCACTAAATGAATTACTAGATTAATAAAGAACTAAAATATTACAATATAAATCAAAAATAAATTAGATTTACTTAAATTTTGTTATTATCAGCTAAATTTATATTTATATATTGATAAATTACTCTATATCTACTTTTTTAAAACCCATTACATCTAAGAAACGAAAAATTTAACTTATTAGAAAGTATCTACTAACTGTAGACCATAAAAATTACATAGGTATTATGCGTAATATCATATAAAAAATTATGATTCATTTTATTTATTTAATTTCTTATTAGTTATTAGTTATTACTAATAAGTTATAAGTATTTTATAATTAAACAAAATTACAATTGCTTAAGTTTTTTTATTTACAAGTATATTTTAGATATAATTTAGGAACATAACAATTAATTTTTGTTAACCAAACCAATATAAAAAGAATTGTTTATCCTGTAATCAATATTTGAACATCAAAGTCCTAAAATCATATATATCAATACTATATCTCATGGACATAGCACTTGCCCCCTTCTCTGAGCTTCAAACTAAATTCTCTACTAAATTCTTTTACTATAAAATCGAAAAAGCAAAAAAAAAAAGTTATTATCTCCCCTCTTCCTGATTAAAATCCTAGCTATGCCCATATTTAATTATTGCAAAATAACTAATGAAGAACCATGCCTTAAATTTTCAAACTTTATTACTTAAATAAATCAATTGTAAATTTGGAAAAAATATCAAAAATTTCGTACGTTAAGAAAAATTAAATTTTATATTATGTATAGGGAAGATTTCATATCTCTATTGTCATTCATTTTTGAATAATGATAAAAAAAATTGTTTGTGAGATCTAAGTATCAACTAGATACATTTGGCTACTAAAAATTTCTCTTAAAATTGAAGACTGAAGATATTCCAAAAGGTTATGATAAACATAAAAATTAAAATTAAATACTTATCTAATTGTATATTTTTGAATTCATCTGTACAAAAATCTAAATTATAAATATAATTTAAAAAAATAATAAAAATAATAAAAATAATTATATTATTTAAATATAATTATAATATAATAAAATTATATTATTATAGTTTTATAATTTAAAACTATTTTTATCTATTAAATTGTCATAAATTTAGCCAATTTAATTAAAATCAAATAAAACCTTAGTATTAAAATACAACTACTTATTATTTTTTTTGGAATCTAATCTAATACATTTACATATTCAAATGTAAAAAATACATTGTTCTATTGTAAGATTCTCAAAAATAATAATAAATATATGATTGTGTATGTATAATGAAAAAAATTTGCATGCCTTAATGAAAATAATTTTTGTGCACATGTTTCTCATTAATTATAGATGTAAATTAATGTCATTAATTGTTCATTAGTTTCGATTCTTATATTTAAATATAAATTAATATGAGAGGAAGTCAATAATTATTATATGTAATGATATTACAAACGAAAATGTGATGAAGGTACATGGTTAACAAATTAAAATAATAATGCAATATAACAGTTTTACTTACCAAATGTGCCATAAAATGCCCTAGGTCCGCAAGAACCAACGCCGTATTTATTCACCGCATTTATTACATTGTTTTCGATGGATTTGTCGGTAATAAAATTAAAATAGTTGTGAGTTGCAAAATTTATACACGACTGACCATTAATTGTGATATAATGTCCAGTCTAGTGCCAACAATGGAAAATAAACAAAACAAAATCTGGTTAATATTATACTCATCAAAATATGAAATGTAATCCAATACATAATAATTATAATTTTAGATGATACACTAGCATGTATGTCTGTATGTCTTAAATAAACGTATGCCAACAAGTCAAATTTTCATTCAGAAAATATGAATTTACATACACAATGACACTTAAAATTTGAAATATAAAAACTAACTTATTAACATGCATGATCTAATCTATTTAATTAAGTTTAATTTTAATAGGTACTTGCTCTATACAAAATATTAGCTAAAAATAAATAATTTTTATCATGTTGTATATTTATAAGACAGTGGCAATATATGCTAGTGTGGTGTATAATTAGTTTTATTTACCTTGCCATCAATAACATAGTTTTCCATTGGCAATGCAGATAAGGAAGTTGTATTTACCATAGGTTTTGGAGTCCATGATTTAATTTTTTCCTCTACGTCCGACTTGAAAAAAAAGTAATCACGTTTCACATAATTAGAATTACCTTAAACACCAGGAAATAATGATAAAATATAAAATATAAAATCCTAAAATCAAGTAAACTGAGTTAAGGTTACTATATACTTAAACTGTGATTATCATTTTTTTTATGAAAAAAAATGTATTACTCTTTCTCGGTCAACTACCTACTCGTTTTAATATAAAAAAAAAGGTAACTAGAAATAAGATTTTTTCCGGCAGTAGTTATACTAGGAAATATCTACAACATACAAATACACAATGGCCTGGCATTTTACAGTTAACAATATTTACGTTTGAAATTTAAATAATAAATTAAAACATAACCCTAATCAAAATATGTAACCAAAAGAATTATCAATTAATGATAAGTGATAATAAAAATGTATCATTAAAGTCGTCACCAAACTGGATAAAATAATTTTTAAATGGGTTTTTTTTTATTTTACAATATTTACTAACTAAAAAAACAAAAAAAAAAAAAATTGTTAATAACTATTTTGATGTGTGTAATATTGTGTAATTTATTATGAAAAATAAAAAAATAAGATATTTGACTATATATATATATAATAACTCACGTTTTCTGATGATTCGGTCTTTTTTGCATTTAAGGAATTTGCTGTTTTTTTAAATAATATCCACAGAAGTACAAGCAATATGCTGCCCTCTACGTAAATATGATTGAATTGAACCTAAAACATTCCATGAATAAACATTTTATATTTTTATATTATTGATATTTAGGGTATTCAAGTTAATGTAAATAAATATTCGACAATCAGGTAATATTTGTATAATATCTGTGATATTGTGATGATGAACAAAATGAAAATGTTAATTTTAACAACCATTGACTTTGTTATCTATAGAAAAATATAATTTGATAATATATTAATGTAAATCCTAGATAGTAAATATTAGATAATACTCGTATACATAATTTATCCATATTTATATACATATATTATATTACACTGTGAATGTAAACGAGCTAAGCTCTTTTTGTACAATTAACGAGTAAAAATAGCAGGTATATACATTTGAATGGCAAACAATTATCTAGAAACAAAGGCACAAAGATATAGAAAAGTAAATAAGATATTGAAAGTATTATATAAGAACAAGAGCAAGCATTTTTCAAATTTAAATGTTGACATATGGCATGAAACGGTTAAATAAGAAAATTGGGCTCTATATTGGTTCTATAAATACGTTCTATAGGCTATTGATACTTTAATTTAAACTATTGGTAATTGAACTAATGAAAATCTGGCGAAAGCTCTATATTACAGTTTTGATAATGAGTGTATCTTGTCATTGAGTAATGACAAAAAACCGTAATGTAGGGGTTAAATTTGAATTCAATAATAAATCATAGGACGCGAAAAACGATTCTGAGTTAAGATAGTTTCTGAATAGTTGACTTGATTCCTGGTATAGATAAATACAATAGCATAAAATTAATTTTAATAATTTAAAAATTTCTTTGTGTAAATATAATATAATAAAAAGAAATGCTGTAAATTTTAAGTCCCATGAATAATATTTTTGAATTAGGTACAACAAAATATCAAAAGTCGTTATTATTTGTGTAAATATCTTATTTTATCCAAATTATGTATATAACAAAAATATTATAAATATATATTTTAGATTTAAACCACATTGTGAAGTTTTAAGAAGATCCTTGTATTAAATTTTCAATGTTTTCTATAAAAATTGAACATTTTATACATTTTTAACTATACAAAATAACATGCAAATTTTCGTGATTTTTACCAACTTGTAAAAATTTGAATATTAAATACATAAAAAAAACTAGGTGTGAGTAATATGTATCTTATACATATAATAACAACTTATGAGGAACCTTATGTTAAATATTCAAACTTTATAATTTAGTAAAAAATATTTTTTAAATTTGACTATTTATAAAAATTGCTATTATAAATATTTTTGAAAATGTTAAATATTTACAGTTATTTGTTATTAAATTACAACAAAATATGAAAATCGATTTTATTAAAAATTAGTATTGAATATGAATTCTAATTTCCCCCTAATTTTTTTGTATTATTTTCAAATTATTTGACCTCTTAAAACTACCAAATAGGTTCACTTCCTTACCATAAAAGTTATTGAAGTTAAAAATTAAAGTATTTTTTTTTTTACTATTAATCATTGTATACACACGTATATCATTGTAAAATCAATATAATCATCGTTCCACTTAGAATCTAAAAATTCAAATATCAAAGTTCAAGTAGCTTGACCACAAACATTGTAAATGTACTCAATGAATATTTTAAAAATGTTTATTGATTATTCGTAGGTGCAAATGTTCTCTTTAGAATTGGCCCTCACACACCAATAAAATGATAATTATTTCTATAAGTTTAATCTAGAATTAATACACACCCACTTGTTATGCAAAACCATTGTTTTAACTTTTTTCCTTGCACAATGTAAGTCGACAAGAGCATATACATATTATTTCATTAAAATGGTTTAATAATTACGTGGTTGAAGATAGAAGTGATTACTACGATTATTTTGATAAATTATTCGTTTTTTTATTGAAACAATAATTTATACAAATAGTTTTTTTAAACAAACAGTTTATTTTATGATTTTAACATTTTATCATTATTTTAAAAATTTGTATTTTTTATTTTTCAGCGTAAGCATAGTACTTATATACCAATAAACGTTAAATATGTTTAAAATGTATGGAACAATTAACGTGTTTATAAAAAAATAAAGAAGACTGTGTTTGGTCATGGACCATGGTCACAAGTTTTATCCATGGTAACATCTTACGTCTGTGAGTAATATTTTACTGAAATAAAATGTAAAACGTATTTATTGAATACAATAGATTGATTCACACAGTTTAAATATCTATTTACTTAGTACCTACATAGGTATTATGATCTCGAGAGATATGGACACTAATTATTGATTATACGACGATAGTAGGAAAAATATAAATGATTTGATAATTATTAAAATCAATACAAGGAAAATATAAGTGATAAAAAAATGTAAAAAAAGGTTTTTTAATTTGTTTATGTAAAATTTTATCTAGTTTTAATTTTTATAAAAAAATTTGTTCTTATTTTTTTTGATAAGAATAACATTTTTGAAATTATTTTATTTTTATAATTTTGTTATCTTGATTATATGCTGAAATGTTAGCGGATGTCAAATTGTATTGTGTGGACGAATAAAACATTGGGTTTGACAAATCGAAGTTTAAATTACTGTAATTAATATTGAACTCGTAAACAGTACTTTTATTTTAGCAATATACTATGTTTAGTCTAAAAATACATACGTTTTAATTTTTTTTGCAATGAAACAATACTTATTTCTTTTACATATATGACCATGTGATAAATAAAATAAAAATTAAATATATGAGTTTTTACCATCACTATTGATATATTTTATACTACTATAGATTCACACACTAATTACTTAACTTATAAAATATTATAAAAGATAAAGTAATATAGTTAAATAGATAGAAATGATCTATAGCTATTGATATGTTCACTTTAAAGTCAATTAAACAGTAAACGATAATTACTACATGATATTTAGTTATAATTGGCTATAAATAAGAAATATAAATTTATTGTTTATACAATTATTTCAATTCTAAATAAGTATGGAAACTATGAATTGATTTTTTTATTTAAGTTTTATAAATCATAACTTATCGTATAAAAATTACTCATTAATATTAATTAAAAGATTAGATATCTCGTCGTTAAGAAATTACTATAATTTATATGATAAATATGAATTCCATTATAAATCATTACATACGAAAAAAGATTCTGAGCGGAAACTCTCTGATAGTCTATAAAATGATTAAGTATATTCTATGATATATTAATATTGCTATCATAGCCATTTATTTTACAATTATTATTGTTTGTTTAAAACATAATATTATACGTTATAATTTTTAAGTACTTACGAATATTATTTTTAAATTTCAACAGAAAAACTTAAATGGAAATTCTTAGTTTAAATATCTAATTTCGTTAATTATAAAAAAAAAACAAACTATGTTATATATTTTTTAAATTTGTTGGTAAAATAGTATGATCTTCTTATGAGAAACCTTATAAAAAATTTTCAATTATTATTTATAAAAATTTAACATTAATTTATACACTTTTAACTACAAAACTATTTGCAAATGTTCATGATTTTGACGAATGTTGTGAACATTTTGAATTTAAATACCTATTAAAAAAACGTATGCGGAACCTTGTATTACATTTTAAAACTATAGACAAAATAAAATCAAATAAACAATGTCAATTTTTTATAAGAGATTTTAAAAGATTTAAAATATTATATGATGTATAAAAAATGCTCTTAAAAATATATGATGAAATTATTTCAAGTATCTACCGTTATTTGTTTTTAAATTTGCTACGCTCAGAATATATACCAATGTTTAAAGTCAATCTCAATAATTTAACATTGATTGCTTTTGTTAGGTAATATTGTTTAAGATATACTTATTGACAATGACTAGTTTTTATCGTTTACAGTATGCATAACTTAAAAATTATATATTAATTGGTCAAAAATCAAAATAGTATTTTATAAGTATTTTAAACATATTTTAAAATTATTCTTTAAAGCATATATTATAAGTAAAGTAAAAAAGAGAAGTATAAGATAAATTAATTAATAATACATAAAAAATCAAGTGAATTAATATAGAATACAGTGTGAAAATTCTATTTACGGATAGAGATGTTCAAGTTACCAAAAAAGGGAATATCATGATATTATATATATATATATATATATTATATATATTATAGATACTTGTCTTTGAAGTGTTGCAATACGAGATTATTGCGATAATATATTCTCGATACTTAGAATTTAAGTTTTTAAATATTTGATACTCAATTATCGATAATCAATAAATAAAAATATATTTAACTGTATCATATATGTCTATAATATAAAATATTGTATTGATAAAAAAAAAATTGGCTTAATAATTTAAATAAGTTACCAAAAAGTATATCTTCAAATCACTAGTTGATTATAGTTAAATGTTATATTTTAATAATTAAATAATGATTTTATATTTAGTTAGTTATAACAATAATAGTCAAGGATTTTTTAAAATTTAAAATTAGTATGTTTTATCCGAAATTAATGAAATAAGTGCATAATTTTGTATTTCATAAATGTTATGTACGTATTAATATTATTGTTAACGTCCACCATGCATGTCTCACATTATTTGTCTTTATCTGATGTGTGTGTGTGTGTTTGTGTATATAAGATACGAGATAAACAATTGTATTTAAGATTCGTACTTGAGATACTTTCAACTAAAATAATGCTTAACCCTGTCTATGGAAAAAAAAAGATTGCCGATGAGGTCAATTGAATGATATGATGATGGAAAAGAATAGGTGGTGCTTATAGACGTACATATAAAATGACAAAACATACTCTTTTTGGTAAATCTTTCGAGTGTATTAGTCGTAATAGGTAGACATATATTAAAATCATGCAAATCAATAAATTTATAATTTATCTGTTCCCATCAATAAGTTTAAAGTAATTCCAGGAAAATCAATCAGTCTTATCTATTATCGAAGACCCGACGTTATTCTTAAATGTAAGCCGCAAGAGATATTTTAATTGTTTATGTGATGAGAAAGTTTTTATTGTGAATTTTTCGTTTCTTTATCTATTTAAAAAACTGAATATTGTCAGTCATTAAACTTTTCACTAGTAAAATTATCAGACAGTTACGCTTTGTAAATATTGTATTTATAGTTATGACTTTTAATCTTTATTCAACTATACATACAAATACACATAAGATGAACTTTTTACTTTTTTGATAATTTATCGATTATTGACTCATTAGACCTTTGATATTAAACGCATTTATAGTGCACACAGAACATTTTAAATAGTTGTCTTTGATAACATTTCCTTGACATTAATTGTCACTAATTATTATCATATTGGCCATAATAATAAATCAGTCTTATCAAAGCAATAAAAAAATAATGATTCATTGAATAATAAATACCAAATAAGTGATAAGATGACAAACAAATGATGAATTTCGACTATACAGTGCCTTAGCAAATGATATATTTAAAATTATGTTCATAATATAAGTGAAAAAATACATATATGGATTTATCAGACAATAGTACATTTAAAAAAATAATAAATGTAAGTGTGTTTAAAAACTAATCAACTATGTTATATTTTAATAAATTTAAATTTATATTTCAATTAAACTAGAGCAGATATACACGTATGTAATATGTATTGTGTTTATGTGTTACATAACTATGTATTTTAAATGTATGAGCGTATATAATATCAAGTTCAATCTTTGCATATCATTTGATTTGTTTTATAACGTTACTACATCCTTCTAGTTAGAAATACAATACACATTTTGTAACAAAAACAAAATAATAATTAAAACGGTGTATTATTATTTCTATAAAGCCGGATATAGTTATTTGGCGCATGTCCTCGGGTTGCAACTATACTGATTTCTGTTAAAATCATCGAAAATAGTTAAATAGTTAATTTGAATAATTTACACTTTATTATGTGTTATAATACTCTAATACTTATTATTTTTTATAGTTATTTTCCCAAACGATAAATAATATCAACAATTTATGATACACAGTAGATTTTTAAATGCCGAACATATCATTAAAGTTGTATTACTTCTAAAAATTTCGAAAAAATACAATTCTGTCTTCGACGCGTTTATCATAATCTTCATAATACTATATAAATGCTACAAAATTTTTTTAATATAAAATATGTATAATGCATTAATATTTATAATTTTTAAAAAGGCTGTGAATTGAATTAGGCATATTAGCAAATTCTTTTCTAAGTTTAAAATAAGACTTTTATTATTTTTAATTTAGTAAAATATGAATATAACTATAAAAACAATATATTTTAAGAATAATGATAATTTAAATTATTGTTATAACTAAAAGTGAAAATATAGTACATTATGAAAATGTCCACGGCAATAATGTTCAGAAAAATATCTAAAAATATGAATATATTTTTTCTGTTTAAATAAATTAATGTTAAAAATGTTAACATCATAGTTTGACCTTTAAAGTCTACACATTTTAATTTTGATTTAAACGTGAAAACTGGATAACATGTTTCAACTTTCTAGTCATATTAAATGTATGTGTGTGTGTGTGTGTGTGTGTGTGTGTGTGTGTGT